>NW_026279788.1:0-77723 GCF_023373465.1 Oncorhynchus keta
ATATGTCAGACCAGTGAGATCTACTGTCTCTATTATATTATGACAGACCAGCTGGATCTACTGTCTCTATTGTATTATTACAGACCATCTAGTTCTACTGTCTCTATTATATTATGACAGACCAGCTAGTTCTACTGTCTCTATTATAGTATGACAGACCAGCGAGATCTACTGTCTCTATTATATTATGACAGACCAGCTAGATCTACTGTCTCTATTATATTATGACAGATCAGCTAGATCTACTGTCTCTATTTTATTTTGACAGACCAGCTAGATCTACTGTCTCTATTATATTATGACAGACCAGCTAGATCTGCTGTCTCTGTTGTATTATGACAGACCAGCTAGATCTACTATCTCTATTTTATTATGACAGACCAGCTAGATCTACTATCTCGATTATAATTTGACAGACCAGCTAGATCTACTGTTTCTATTATATTTTGAAAGACCAGCTAGTTCTACTGTCTCTATTATATTATGACAGACCAGCTAGTTCTACTGTCTCTATTATAGTATGACAGACCAGCGATATCTACTGTCTCTATTATATTATGACAGACCAGCTAGATCTACTGTCTCTATTGTATTATGACAGACCAGCTAGATCTACTGTCTCTCTTATATTATGACAGACCAGCTAGATCCACTGTCTCTATTATATTATGACAGACCAGCTAGTTCTACTGTCTCTATTATAGTATGACAGACCAGCTAGATCTACTGTCTCTACTGTTTTATGACAGACCAGCAAGATCTACTGTCTCTATTATATTATGACAGATCAGCTGTATCTACTGTTTCTATTATAATATGACAGACCAGGTAGATCTACTGTCTCTATTATAATATGTCAGACCAGTGAGATCTACTGTCTCTATTATATGATGACAGATCAGCTAGATCTACTGTCTCTATTATATTATGACAGACCAGCTAGATCTACTGTCTCTATTATAGTATGACAGACCAGCTAGATCTAGTGTCTCTATTGTATTATGCCAGACCAGCTAGATCTACTGTCTCTATTGTATTATGACAGATCAGCTAGATCTACTGTCTCTATTATATTATGACAGACCAGCTACATCTACTGTCTCTATTATATTATGACAGATCAGCTGTATCTACTGTCTCTATTATAATATGACAGACCAGCTAGATATACTGTCTCTATTATAGTATGACAGACCAGCTAGATCTAGTGTCTCTATTGTATCATGCCAGACCAGCTAGATCTACTGTCTCTATTGTATTATGGCAGATCAGCTAAATCTGCTGTCTCTATTATATTATGACAGACCAGCTAGATATACTGTCTCTATTATAGTATGACAGACCAGCTAGATCTGCTGTCTCTGTTGTATTATGACAGACCAGCTAGATCTACTGTCTCTATTTTATTATGACAGAGCAGCTGGATCTACTGTCTCTATTGTATTATTACAGACCATCTAGTTCTACTGTCTCTATTATATTATGACAGACCAGCTAGTTCTACTGTCTCTATTATAGTATGACAGACCAGCGAGATCTACTGTCTCTATTATATTATGACAGACCAGCTAGATCTACTGTCTCTATTATATTATGACAGATCAGCTAGATCTACTGTCTCTATTTTATTTTGACAGACCAGCTAGATCTACTGTCTCTGTTGTATTATGACAGACCAGCTAGATCTACTATCTCTATTTTATTATGACAGACCAGCTAGATCTACTATCTCTATTATAATTTGACAGACCAGCTAGATCTACTGTCTCTATTATATTTTGACAGACCAGCTAGTTCTACTGTCTCTATTATATTATGACAGACCAGCTAGTTCTACTGTCTCTATTATAGTATGACAGACCAGCGATATCTACTGTCTCTATTATATTATGACAGACCAGCTAGATCTACTGTCTCTATTGTATTATGACAGACCAGCTAGATCTACTGTCTCTATTGTATTATGACAGACCAGCTAGATCTACTGTCTCTCTTATATTATGACAGACCAGCTAGATCCACTGTCTCTATTATAGTATGACAGACCAGCTAGATCTACTGTCTCTACTGTTTTATGACAGACCAGCAAGATCTACTGTCTCTATTATATTATGACAGATCAGCTGTATCTACTGTTTCTATTATAATATGACAGACCAGGTAGATCTACTGTCTCTATTATAATATGTCAGACCAGTGAGATCTACTGTCTCTATTATATGATGACAGACCAGCTAGATCTACTGTCTCTATTATAGTATGACAGACCAGCTAGATCTAGTGTCTCTATTGTATTATGCCAGACCAGCTAGATCTACTGTCTCTATTGTATTATGACAGATCAGCTAGATCTACTGTCTCTATTATATTATGACAGACCAGCTACATCTACTGTCTCTATTATATTATGACAGATCAGCTGTATCTACTGTCTCTATTATAATATGACAGACCAGCTAGATATACTGTCTCTATTATAGTATGACAGACCAGCTAGATCTAGTGTCTCTATTGTATCATGCCAGACCAGCTAGATCTACTGTCTCTATTGTATTATGGCAGATCAGCTAAATCTGCTGTCTCTATTATATTATGACAGAGCAGCTAGATCTACTGTCTCTATTATATTATGACAGATCAGCTAGATCTACTGTCTCTATTTTATTATGACAGACCAGCTAGATCTACTGTCTCTATTATATTATGACAGATCAGCTAGATCTACTGTCTCTATTTTATTATGACAGACCAGCTAGATCTACTGTCTCTATTATATTATGACAGACCAGCTAGATCTGCTGTCTCTGTTGTATTATGACAGACCAGCTAGATCTACTATCTCTATTTTATTATGACAGACCAGCTAGATCTACTGTCTCTATTATATTATGACAGACCAGCTAGATCTGCTGTCTCTGTTGTATTATGACAGACCAGCTAGATCTACTGTCTCTATTATAGTATGACAGACCAGCTAGATCTAGTGTCTCTATTGTATTATGCCAGACCAGCTAGATCTACTGTCTCTATTGTATTATGACAGATCAGCTAGATCTACTGTCTCTATTATATTATGACAGACCAGCTACATCTACTGTCTCTATTATATTATGACAGATCAGCTGTATCTACTGTCTCTATTATAATATGACAGACCAGCTAGATATACTGTCTCTATTATAGTATGACAGACCAGCTAGATCTAGTGTCTCTATTGTATCATGCCAGACCAGCTAGATCTACTGTCTCTATTGTATTATGGCAGATCAGCTAAATCTGCTGTCTCTATTATATTATGACAGACCAGCTAGATATACTGTCTCTATTATAGTATGACAGACCAGCTAGATCTGCTGTCTCTGTTGTATTATGACAGACCAGCTAGATCTACTGTCTCTATTTTATTATGACAGACCAGCTAGATCTACTGTCTCTATTTTATTATGACAGACCAGCTAGATCTACTGTCTCTATTTTATTATGACAGACCAGCTAGATCTACTGTCTCTATTATATTATGACAGACCAGCTAGATCTGCTGTCTCTGTTGTATTATGACAGACCAGCTAGATCTACTATCTCTATTTTATTATGACAGACCAGCTAGATCTACTGTCTCTATTTTATTATGACAGACCAGCTAGATCGACTGTCTCTATTATATTATGACAGATCAGCTGTATCTACTGTCTCTATTATAATATGACAGACCAGCTACATCTACTGTCTCTATGTCTCTATTATATTATGACAGACCAGCTAGATCTACTGTCTCTATTATAATATGTCAGACCAGTGAGATCTACTGTCTCTATTATATTATGACAGACCAGCTAGGTAACTGTCTCTATTATATTATGTCAGACAAGCTAGATCTACTGTCTCTATTGTAATTTGACAGACCAGCTACATCTACTGTCTCTATTATAATATGTCAGACCAGTGAGATCTACTGTCTCTATTATATTATGACAGACCAGCTGGATCTACTGTCTCTATTGTATTATTACAGACCATCTAGTTCTACTGTCTCTATTATATTATGACAGACCAGCTAGTTCTACTGTCTCTATTATAGTATGACAGACCAGCGAGATCTACTGTCTCTATTATATTATGACAGACCAGCTAGATCTACTGTCTCTATTATATTATGACAGACCAGCTAGATCTACTGTCTCTATTATATTTTGACAGACCAGCTAGATCTACTGTCTCTATTATATTATGACAGACCAGCTAGATCTGCTGTCTCTGTTGTATTATGACAGACCAGCTAGATCTACTATCTCTATTTTATTATGACAGACCAGCTAGATCTACTATCTCGATTATAATTTGACAGACCAGCTAGATCTACTGTTTCTATTATATTTTGACAGACCAGCTAGTTCTACTGTCTCTATTATATTATGACAGACCAGCTAGTTCTACTGTCTCTATTATAGTATGACAGACCAGCGATATCTACTGTCTCTATTATATTATGACAGACCAGCTAGATCTACTGTCTCTATTGTATTATGACAGACCAGCTAGATCTACTGTCTCTCTTATATTATGACAGACCAGCTAGATCCACTGTCTCTATTATATTATGACAGACCAGCTAGTTCTACTGTCTCTATTATAGTATGACAGACCAGCTAGATCTACTGTCTCTACTGTTTTATGACAGACCAGCAAGATCTACTGTCTCTATTATATTATGACAGACCAGCTAGGTAACTGTCTCTATTATATTATGTCAGACAAGCTAGATCTACTGTCTCTATTATAATATGTCAGACCAGTGAGATCTACTGTCTCTATTATATATGACAGATCAGCTAGATCTACTGTCTCTATTATATTATGACAGACCAGCTAGATCTACTGTCTCTATTATAGTATGACAGACCAGCTAGATCTACTGTCTCTATTGTATTATGACAGACCAGCTAGATCTACTGTCTCTATTATATTATGACAGACCAGCTACATCTACTGTCTCTATTATATTATGACAGACCAGCTAGATCTACTGTCTCTATTATAATATGACAGACCAGCTAGATATACTGTCTCTATTATAGTATGACAGACCAGCTAGATCTAGTGTCTCTATTGCATGCCAGACCAGCTAGATCTACTGTCTCTATTATATTATGACAGACCAGCTAAATCTACTGTCTCTATTATATTATGACAGACCAGCTAGATATACTGTCTCTATTATAGTATGACAGACCAGCTAGATCTGCTGTCTCTGTTGTATTATGACAGACCAGCTAGATCTACTGTCTCTATTTATTATGACAGACCAGCTGGATCTACTGTCTCTATTGTATTATGACAGACCATCTAGTTCTACTGTCTCTATTATATTATGACAGACCAGCTAGATCTACTGTCTCTATTATATTATGACAGACCAGCTAGATCTACTGTCTCTATTATATTATGACAGACCAGCTAGATCTACTGTCTCTATTATATTATGACAGACCAGCTAGATCTACTGTCTCTATTATATTATGACAGACCAGCTAGATCTACTGTCTCTGTTGTATTATGACAGACCAGCTAGATCTACTATCTCTATTTTATTATGACAGACCAGCTAGATCTACTATCTCGATTATAATTTGACAGACCAGCTAGATCTACTGTTTCTATTATATTTTGAAAGACCAGCTAGTTCTACTGTCTCTATTATATTATGACAGACCAGCTAGTTCTACTGTCTCTATTATAGTATGACAGACCAGCGATATCTACTGTCTCTATTATATTATGACAGACCAGCTAGATCTACTGTCTCTATTGTATTATGACAGACCAGCTAGATCTACTGTCTCTCTTATATTATGACAGACCAGCTAGATCCACTGTCTCTATTATATTATGACAGACCAGCTAGTTCTACTGTCTCTATTATAGTATGACAGACCAGCTAGATCTACTGTCTCTACTGTTTTATGACAGACCAGCAAGATCTACTGTCTCTATTATATTATGACAGATCAGCTGTATCTACTGTCTCTATTATAATATGACAGACCAGGTAGATCTACTGTCTCTATTATATTATGTCAGACCAGTGAGATCTACTGTCTCTATTATATGATGACAGACCAGCTAGATCTACTGTCTCTATTATATTATGACAGACCAGCTAGATCTAGTGTCTCTATTGTATTATGACAGACCAGCTAGATCTACTGTCTCTATTGTATTATGACAGACCAGCTAGATCTACTGTCTCTATTATATTATGACAGACCAGCTACATCTACTGTCTCTATTATATTATGACAGACCAGCTGTATCTACTGTCTCTATTATAATATGACAGACCAGCTAGATCTACTGTCTCTATTATAGTATGACAGACCAGCTAGATCTAGTGTCTCTATATATCATGCCAGACCAGCTAGATCTACTGTCTCTATTATATTATGGCAGATCAGCTAAATCTGCTGTCTCTATTATATTATGACAGACCAGCTAGATCTACTGTCTCTATTATAGTATGACAGACCAGCTAGATCTACTGTCTCTATTATATTATGACAGACCAGCTAGATCTACTGTCTCTATTATATTATGACAGACCAGCTAGATCTACTGTCTCTATTATAGTATGACAGACCAGCTAGATCTAGTGTCTCTATTGTATTATGCCAGACCAGCTAGATCTACTGTCTCTATTGTATTATGACAGATCAGCTAGATCTACTGTCTCTATTATGTTATGACAGACCAGCTACATCTACTGTCTCTATTATATTATGACAGATCAGCTAGATCTACTGTCTCTATTGTATTATGGCAGATCAGCTAAATCTGCTGTCTCTATTATATTATGACAGACCAGCTAGATATACTGTCTCTATTATAGTATGACAGACCAGCTAGATCTGCTGTCTCTGTTGTATTATGACAGACCAGCTAGATCTACTGTCTCTATTTTATTATGACAGAGCAGCTAGATCTACTGTCTCTATTATATTATGACAGATCAGCTAGATCTACTGTCTCTATTTTATTATGACAGACCAGCTAGATCTACTGTCTCTATTATATTATGACAGACCAGCTAGATCTACTGTCTCTGTTGTATTATGACAGACCAGCTAGATCTACTATCTCTATTTTATTATGACAGACCAGCTAGATCTACTGTCTCTATTTTATTATGACAGACCAGCTAGATCGACTGTCTCTATTATATTATGACAGATCAGCTGTATCTACTGTCTCTATTATAATATGACAGACCAGCTACATCTACTGTCTCTATGTCTCTATTATATTATGACAGACCAGCTAGATCTACTGTCTCTATTATAATATGTCAGACCAGTGAGATCTACTGTCTCTATTATATTATGACAGACCAGCTAGGTAACTGTCTCTATTATATTATGTCAGACAAGCTAGATCTACTGTCTCTATTGTAATTTGACAGACCAGCTACATCTACTGTCTCTATTATAATATGTCAGACCAGTGAGATCTACTGTCTCTATTATATTATGACAGACCAGCTGGATCTACTGTCTCTATTGTATTATTACAGACCATCTAGTTCTACTGTCTCTATTATATTATGACAGACCAGCTAGTTCTACTGTCTCTATTATAGTATGACAGACCAGCGAGATCTACTGTCTCTATTATATTATGACAGACCAGCTAGATCTACTGTCTCTATTATATTATGACAGATCAGCTAGATCTACTGTCTCTATTTTATTTTGACAGACCAGCTAGATCTACTGTCTCTATTATATTATGACAGACCAGCTAGATCTGCTGTCTCTGTTGTATTATGACAGACCAGCTAGATCTACTATCTCTATTTTATTATGACAGACCAGCTAGATCTACTGTCTCTATTATAATTATGACAGACCAGCTAGATCTACTGTCTCTATTATATTTTGACAGACCAGCTAGATCTACTGTCTCTATTATAGTATGACAGACCAGCTAGATCTACTGTCTCTATTATATTATGACAGACCAGCTAGATCTACTGTCTCTATTAGTATTATGACAGACCAGCTAGATCTACTGTCTCTATTATATTATGACAGACCAGCTAGATCTACTGTCTCTATTATATTATGACAGACCAGCTGGATCAACTGTCTCTATTATATTATGACAGACCAGCTAGATCTACTGTCTCTATTATATTTGACAGACCAGCTAGATCTACTGTCTCTATTATATTTTGACAGACCAGCTAGATCTACTGTCTCTATTATATTATGACAGACCAGCTAGATCTACTGTCTCTATTATATTATGACAGACCAGTTAGATCTACTGTCTCTATTATATTATGACAGACCAGCTAGTTCTACTGTCTCTATTATATTATGACAGACCAGCTAAGATCTACTGTCTCTACTTATATTATGACAGACCAGCTAGATCTACTGTCTCTATTATATTATGACAGACCAGCTGGATCTACTGTCTCTATTGTATTATGACAGACCAGCTAGATCTACTGTCTCGATTATAATTTGACAGACCAGCTAGATCTACTGTTTCTATTATATTTTGACAGACCAGCTAGTTCTACTGTCTCTATTATATTATGACAGATCAGCTAGATCTACTGTCTCTATTATATTATGACAGACCAGCTAGATATACTGTCTCTATTGTAATATGACAGACCAGCTAGATCTGCTGTCTCTGTTGTATTATGACAGACCAGCTAGATCTACTGTCTCTATTATATTATGACAGATCAACTGTATCTACTGTCTCTATTATAATATGACAGACCAGCTAGATATACTGTCTCTATTATATTATGACAGACCAGCTAGATCTAGTGTCTCTATTATTATGCCAGACCAGCTAGATCTACTGTCTCTATTATATTATGACAGATCAGCTAAATCTACTGTCTCTGTATTATATTATGACAGACCAGCTAGATCTACTGTCTCTATTATATTATGACAGACCAGCTGGATCTACTGTCTCTATTGTATTATGACAGACCAGCTAGATCTACTGTCTCTATTATATTATGACAGACCAGCTAGATCTACTGTTTCTATTATATTATGACAGACCAGCTAGATCTACTGTCTCTATTATATTATGACAGATCAGCTAGATCTACTGTCTCTATTATATTATGACAGACCAGTTAGATCTACTGTCTCTATTATATTATGACAGACCAGCTAGTTCTGCTGTCTCTATTGTATTATGACAGACCAGCTAAATCTACTGTCTCTATTGTTTTATGACAGACCAGCTAGATCTACTGTCTCTATTATATTATGACAGACCAGCTGGATCAACTGTCTCTATTGTATTATTACAGACCAGCTAGATCTACTGTCTCGATTATAATTTGACAGACCAGCTAGATCTACTGTTTCTATTATATTTTGACAGACCAGCTAGTTCTACTGTCTCTATTATATTATGACAGATCAGCTAGATCTACTGTCTCTATTATATTATGACAGACCAGCTAGATCTACTGTCTCTATTATATTATGACAGATCAGCTGTATCTACTGTCTCTATTATAATATGACAGACCAGCTAGATCTACTGTCTCTATGTCTCTATTATATTATGACAGACCAGCTAGATCTACTGTCTCTATTATATTATGACAGACCAGCTAGATCTACTGTCTCTATTATATTATGACAGACCAGCTAGATCTACTGTCTCTATTATATTATGACAGACCAGCTAGATCTACTGTCTCTATTATATTATGACAGACCAGCTAGATCTACTGTCTCTATTATAATATGACAGACCAGCTAGATCTACTGTCTCTATTATATTATGACAGATCAGCTAGATCTACTGTCTCTATTTTATTTTGACAGACCAGCTAGATCTACTGTCTCTATTATATTATGACAGACCAGCTAGATCTACTGTCTCTATTATATTATGACAGATCAGCTAGATCTACTGTCTCTATTATAATATGTCAGACCAGTGAGATCTACTGTCTCTATTATATTATGACAGACCAGCTAGGTAACTGTCTCTATTATATTATGTCAGACAAGCTAGATCTACTGTCTCTATTATAATTTGACAGACCAGCTGTATCTACTGTCTCTATTATAATATGACAGACCAGCTACATCTACTGTCTCTATTATAATATGTCAGACCAGTGAGATCTACTGTCTCTATTATATTATGACAGACCAGCTAGATCTACTGTCTCTATTATATTATGACAGACCAGCTAGATCTACTGTCTCTATTATATTATGACAGATCAGCTGTATCTACTGTCTCTATTATAATATGACAGACCAGCTAGATCTACTGTCTCTATTATAGTATGACAGACCAGCTAGATCTACTGTCTCTATTGTATTATGACAGACCAGCTAGATCTACTGTCTCTATTATATTATGACAGATCAGCTAGATCTACTGTCTCTATTTTATTTTGACAGACCAGCTAGATCTACTGTCTCTATTATATTATGACAGACCAGCTAGATCTGCTGTCTCTGTTGTATTATGACAGACCAGCTAGATCTACTATCTCGATTATAATTTGACAGACCAGCTAGATCTACTGTTTCTATTATATTTTGAAAGACCAGCTAGTTCTACTGTCTCTATTATATTATGACAGACCAGCTAGTTCTACTGTCTCTATTATAGTATGACAGACCAGCGATATCTACTGTCTCTATTATATTATGTCAGACCAGTTAGATCTACTGTCTCTATTGTATTATGACAGACCAGCTAGATCTACTGTCTCTCTTATATTATGACAGACCAGCTAGATCCACTGTCTCTATTATATTATGACAGACCAGCTAGTTCTACTGTCTCTATTATAGTATGACAGACCAGCTAGATCTACTGTCTCTACTGTTTTATGACAGACCAGCAAGATCTACTGTCTCTATTATATTATGACAGATCAGCTGTATCTACTGTTTCTATTATAATATGACAGACCAGGTAGATCTACTGTCTCTATTATAATATGTCAGACCAGTGAGATCTACTGTCTCTATTATATGATGACAGATCAGCTAGATCTACTGTCTCTATTATATTATGACAGACCAGCTAGATCTACTGTCTCTATTATAGTATGACAGACCAGCTAGATCTAGTGTCTCTATTGTATTATGCCAGACCAGCTAGATCTACTGTCTCTATTGTATTATGACAGATCAGCTAGATCTACTGTCTCTATTATATTATGACAGACCAGCTACATCTACTGTCTCTATTATATTATGACAGATCAGCTGTATCTACTGTCTCTATTATAATATGACAGACCAGCTAGATATACTGTCTCTATTATAGTATGACAGACCAGCTAGATCTAGTGTCTCTATTGTATCATGCCAGACCAGCTAGATCTACTGTCTCTATTGTATTATGGCAGATCAGCTAAATCTGCTGTCTCTATTATATTATGACAGACCAGCTAGATATACTGTCTCTATTATAGTATGACAGACCAGCTAGATCTGCTGTCTCTGTTGTATTATGACAGACCAGCTAGATCTACTGTCTCTATTTTATTATGACAGACCAGCTAGATCTACTGTCTCTATTTTATTATGACAGACCAGCTAGATCTACTGTCTCTATTATATTATGACAGACCAGCTAGATCTACTGTCTCTATTATATTATGACAGACCAGCTAGATCTACTGTCTCTATTTTATTATGACAGACCAGCTAGATCGACTGTCTCTATTATATTATGACAGATCAGCTGTATCTACTGTCTCTATTATATTATGACAGACCAGCTAGTTCTACTGTCTCTATTATAGTATGACAGACCAGCGATATCTACTGTCTCTATTATATTATGACAGACCAGCTAGATCTACTGTCTCTATTGTATTATGACAGACCAGCTAGATCTACTGTCTCTCTTATATTATGACAGACCAGCTAGATCCACTGTCTCTATTATATTATGACAGACCAGCTAGTTCTACTGTCTCTATTATAGTATGACAGACCAGCTAGATCTACTGTCTCTACTGTTTTATGACAGACCAGCAAGATCTACTGTCTCTATTATATTATGACAGATCAGCTGTATCTACTGTTTCTATTATAATATGACAGACCAGGTAGATCTACTGTCTCTATTATAATATGTCAGACCAGTGAGATCTACTGTCTCTATTATATGATGACAGATCAGCTAGATCTACTGTCTCTATTATATTATGACAGACCAGCTAGATCTACTGTCTCTATTATAGTATGACAGACCAGCTAGATCTAGTGTCTCTATTGTATTATGCCAGACCAGCTAGATCTACTGTCTCTATTGTATTATGACAGATCAGCTAGATCTACTGTCTCTATTATATTATGACAGACCAGCTACATCTACTGTCTCTATTATATTATGACAGATCAGCTGTATCTACTGTCTCTATTATAATATGACAGACCAGCTAGATATACTGTCTCTATTATAGTATGACAGACCAGCTAGATCTAGTGTCTCTATTGTATCATGCCAGACCAGCTAGATCTACTGTCTCTATTGTATTATGGCAGATCAGCTAAATCTGCTGTCTCTATTATATTATGACAGACCAGCTAGATATACTGTCTCTATTATAGTATGACAGACCAGCTAGATCTGCTGTCTCTGTTGTATTATGACAGACCAGCTAGATCTACTGTCTCTATTTTATTATGACAGAGCAGCTAGATCTACTGTCTCTATTATATTATGACAGATCAGCTAGATCTACTGTCTCTATTTTATTATGACAGACCAGCTAGATCTACTGTCTCTATTATATTATGACAGACCAGCTAGATCTGCTGTCTCTGTTGTATTATGACAGACCAGCTAGATCTACTATCTCTATTTTATTATGACAGACCAGCTAGATCTACTGTCTCTATTTTATTATGACAGACCAGCTAGATCGACTGTCTCTATTATATTATGACAGATCAGCTGTATCTACTGTCTCTATTATAATATGACAGACCAGCTACATCTACTGTCTCTATGTCTCTATTATATTATGACAGACCAGCTAGATCTACTGTCTCTATTATAATATGTCAGACCAGTGAGATCTACTGTCTCTATTATATTATGACAGACCAGCTAGGTAACTGTCTCTATTATATTATGTCAGACAAGCTAGATCTACTGTCTCTATTGTAATTTGACAGACCAGCTACATCTACTGTCTCTATTATAATATGTCAGACCAGTGAGATCTACTGTCTCTATTATATTATGACAGACCAGCTGGATCTACTGTCTCTATTGTATTATTACAGACCATCTAGTTCTACTGTCTCTATTATATTATGACAGACCAGCTAGTTCTACTGTCTCTATTATAGTATGACAGACCAGCGAGATCTACTGTCTCTATTATATTATGACAGACCAGCTAGATCTACTGTCTCTATTATATTATGACAGATCAGCTAGATCTACTGTCTCTATTTTATTTTGACAGACCAGCTAGATCTACTGTCTCTATTATATTATGACAGACCAGCTAGATCTGCTGTCTCTGTTGTATTATGACAGACCAGCTAGATCTACTATCTCTATTTTATTATGACAGACCAGCTAGATCTACTGTCTCTATTGTATTATGGCAGATCAGCTAAATCTGCTGTCTCTATTATATTATGACAGACCAGCTAGATATACTGTCTCTATTATAGTATGACAGACCAGCTAGATCTGCTGTCTCTGTTGTATTATGACAGACCAGCTAGATCTACTGTCTCTATTTTATTATGACAGACCAGCTAGATCTACTGTCTCTATTATATTATGACAGACCAGCTAGATCTGCTGTCTCTGTTGTATTATGACAGACCAGCTAGATCTACTATCTCTATTTTATTATGACAGACCAGCTAGATCTACTGTCTCTATTTTATTATGTCAGACCAGCTAGATCGACTGTCTCTATTATATTATGACAGACCAGCTGTATCTACTGTCTCTATTATATTATGACAGACCAGCTAGTTCTACTGTCTCTATTATAGTATGACAGACCAGCTATATCTACTGTCTCTATTATATTATGACAGACCAGCTAGATCTACTGTCTCTATTATATTATGACAGACCAGCTAGATCTACTGTCTCTATTATATTATGACAGACCAGCTAGATCCTACTGTCTCTATTATATTATGACAGACCAGCTAGATCTACTGTCTCTATTATAGTATGACAGACCAGCTAGATCTACTGTCTCTATTGTATTATGACAGACCAGCTAGATCTACTGTCTCTATTATATTATGACAGACCAGCTAGATCTACTGTCTCTATTATATTATGACAGACCAGCTAGATCTACTGTCTCTATTATATTATGACAGACCAGCTAGATCTACTGTCTCTATTATAATATGACAGACCAGCTAGATCTACTGTCTCTATTATAATATGACAGACCAGCTAGATCTACTGTCTCTATTATATTATGACAGACCAGCTAGATCTACTGTCTCTATTGTATTATGACAGACCAGCTAGATCTACTGTCTCTCTTATATTATGACAGACCAGCTAGATCCACTGTCTCTATTATATTATGACAGACCAGCTAGTTCTACTGTCTCTATTATAGTATGACAGACCAGCTAGATCTACTGTCTCTACTGTTTTATGACAGACTAGCAAGATCTACTGTCTCTATTATATTATGACAGATCAGCTGTATCTACTGTTTCTATTATATTATGACAGACCAGGTAGATCTACTGTCTCTATTATAATATGACAGACCAGTGAGATCTACTGTCTCTATTATATTATGACAGATCAGCTAGATCTACTGTCTCTATTATATTATGACAGACCAGCTAGATCTACTGTCTCTATTATAGTATGACAGACCAGCTAGATCTGCTGTCTCTGTTGTATTATGACAGACCAGCTAGATCTACTGTCTCTATTTTATTATGACAGACCAGCTAGATGTACTGTCTCTATTATATTATGACAGACCAGCTAGATCTACTGTCTCTATTATATTATGACAGATCAGCTGTATCTACTGTCTCTATTATAATATGTCAGACCAGTGAGATCTACTGTCTCTATTATATTATGACAGACCAGCTCGGTAACTGTCTCTATTATATTATGTCAGACAAGCTAGATCTACTGTCTCTATTATATTTTGACAGACTAGCTAGTTCTACTGTCTCTATTATAATATGACAGACCAGCTAGATCTACTGTCTCTATTGTATTATGACAGACCAGTTAGATCTACTGTCTCTATTGTATTATGACAGACCAGCTAGATCTACTGTCTCTATTTTATTATGACAGACCAGCTAGATCTACTGTCTCTATTATATTATGACAGATCAGCTAGATCTACTGTCTCTATTATATTATGACAGACCAGCTAGATCTACTGTCTCTATTATATTATGACAGACCAGCTAGATCTACTGTCTCTATTATATTATGACAGACCAGCTAGATCTACTGTCTCTATTATATTATGACAGATCAGCTAGATCTACTGTCTCTATTATATTATGACAGACCAGCTAGATCTACTGTCTCTATTATATTATGACAGACCAGCTAGTTCTACTGTCTCTATTATAGTATGACAGACCAGCTAGATCTACTGTCTCTATTATATTATGACAGACCAGCTAGATCTACTGTCTCTACTGTTTTATGACAGTCCAGCTAGATCTACTGTCTCTATTATATCATGACAGATCAGCTGTATCTACTGTCTCTATTATAATATGAAAGACCAGCTAGATCTACTGTCTCTATGTCTCCATTATATTATGACAGACCAGCTAGATATACTGTCTCTATTATATTATGACAGATCAGCTAGATCTACTGTCTCTATTATATTATGACAGACCAGCTAGATCTACTGTCTCTATTATAGTATGACAGACCAGCTAGATCTACTGTCTCTATTGTATTATGACAGACCAGCTAGATCTACTGTCTCTATTGTATTATGACAGACCAGCTAGATCTACTGTCTCTATTATATTATGACAGACCAGCTACATCTACTGTCTCTATTATATTATGACAGATCAGCTGTATCTACTGTCTCTATTATAATATGACAGACCAGCTAGATCTACTGTCTCTATTATAGTATGACAGACCAGCTAGATCTACTGTCTCTATTGTATCATGACAGACCAGCTAGATCTACTGTCTCTATTGTATTATGACAGACCAGCTAGATCTACTGTCTCTATTATATTATGACAGACCAGCTAGATCTACTGTCTCTATTATATTATGACAGACCAGCTAGATCTACTGTCTCTGTTGTATTATGACAGACCAGCTAGATCTACTGTCTCTATTTTATTATGACAGACCAGCTAGATCTACTGTCTCTATTATATTATGACAGATCAGCTAGATCTACTGTCTCTATTTTATTATGACAGACCAGCTAGATCTACTGTCTCTATTATATTATGACAGACCAGCTAGATCTGCTGTCTCTGTTGTATTATGACAGACCAGCTAGATCTACTATCTCTATTTTATTATGACAGACCAGCTAGATCTACTGTCTCTATTTTATTATGACAGACCAGCTAGATCGACTGTCTCTATTATATTATGACAGATCAGCTGTATCTACTGTCTCTATTATAATATGACAGACCAGCTACATCTACTGTCTCTATGTCTCTATTATATTATGACAGACCAGCTAGATCTACTGTCTCTATTATAATATGTCAGACCAGTGAGATCTACTGTCTCTATTATATTATGACAGACCAGCTAGGTAACTGTCTCTATTATATTATGTCAGACAAGCTAGATCTACTGTCTCTATTGTAATTTGACAGACCAGCTACATCTACTGTCTCTATTATAATATGTCAGACCAGTGAGATCTACTGTCTCTATTATATTATGACAGACCAGCTGGATCTACTGTCTCTATTGTATTATTACAGACCATCTAGTTCTACTGTCTCTATTATATTATGACAGACCAGCTAGTTCTACTGTCTCTATTATAGTATGACAGACCAGCGAGATCTACTGTCTCTATTATATTATGACAGACCAGCTAGATCTACTGTCTCTATTATATTATGACAGATCAGCTAGATCTACTGTCTCTATTTTATTTTGACAGACCAGCTAGATCTACTGTCTCTATTATATTATGACAGACCAGCTAGATCTACTGTCTCTGTTATATTATGACAGACCAGCTAGATCTACTATCTCTATTTTATTATGACAGACCAGCTAGATCTACTGTCTCTATTATATTATGACAGACCAGCTAAATCTACTGTCTCTATTATATTATGACAGACCAGCTAGATCTACTGTCTCTATTATATTATGACAGACCAGCTAGATCTGCTGTCTCTGTTGTATTATGACAGACCAGCTAGATCTACTGTCTCTATTTTATTATGACAGACCAGCTAGATCTACTGTCTCTATTATATTATGACAGACCAGCTAGATCTACTGTCTCTATTATATTATGACAGACCAGCTAGATCTACTATCTCTATTTTATTATGACAGACCAGCTAGATCTACTGTCTCTATTATATTATGACAGACCAGCTAGATCTACTGTCTCTATTATATTATGACAGACCAGCTGATCTACTGTCTCTATTATATTATGACAGACCAGCTAGTTCTACTGTCTCTATTATAGTATGACAGACCAGCTATATCTACTGTCTCTATTATATTATGACAGACCAGCTAGATCTACTGTCTCTATTGTATTATGACAGACCAGCTAGATCTACTGTCTCTATTATATTATGACAGACCAGCTAGATCTACTGTCTCTATTATATTATGACAGACCAGCTAGATCTACTGTCTCTATTATAGTATGACAGACCAGCTAGATCTACTGTCTCTATTGTTTATGACAGACCAGCAAGATCTACTGTCTCTATTATATTATGACAGACCAGCTAGATCTACTGTCTCTATTATATTATGACAGACCAGCTAGATCTACTGTCTCTATTATATTATGACAGACCAGCTAGATCTACTGTCTCTATTATATTATGACAGACCAGCTAGATCTACTGTCTCTATTATATTATGACAGACCAGCTATATCTACTGTCTCTATTATATTATGACAGACCAGCTAGATCTACTGTCTCTATTGTATTATGACAGACCAGCTAGATCTACTGTCTCTATTATATTATGACAGACCAGCTAGATCTACTGTCTCTATTATATTATGACAGACCAGCTATTTCTACTGTCTCTATTATAGTATGACAGACCAGCTAGATCTACTGTCTCTATTGTTTTATGACAGACCAGCTAGATCTACTGTCTCTATTATATTATGACAGATCAGCTGTATCTACTGTTTCTATTATAATATGACAGACCAGGTAGATCTACTGTCTCTATTATAATATGACAGACCAGTGAGATCTACTGTCTCTATTATATGATGACAGATCAGCTAGATCTACTGTCTCTATTATATTATGACAGACCAGCTAGATCTACTGTCTCTATTATAGTATGACAGACCAGCTAGATCTAGTGTCTCTATTGTATTATGCCAGACCAGCTAGATCTACTGTCTCTATTGTATTATGACAGATCAGCTAGATCTACTGTCTCTATTATATTATGACAGACCAGCTAGATCTACTGTCTCTATTATATTATGACAGACCAGCTAGATCTACTGTCTCTATTGTAATATGACAGACCAGCTAGATATACTGTCTCTATTATAGTATGACAGACCAGCTAGATCTAGTGTCTCTATTGTATCATGCCAGACCAGCTAGATCTACTGTCTCTATTGTATTATGACAGATCAGCTAGATCTACTGTCTCTATTATATTATGACAGACCAGCTAGATATACTGTCTCTATTATAGTATGACAGACCAGCTAGATCTGCTGTCTCTATTGTATTATGACAGACCAGCTAGATCTACTGTCTCTATTTTATTATGACAGAGCAGCTAGATCTACTGTCTCTATTATATTATGACAGATCAGCTAGATCTACTGTCTCTATTTTATTATGACAGACCAGCTAGATCTACTGTCTCTATTATATTATGACAGACCAGCTAGATCTGCTGTCTCTGTTGTATTATGACAGACCAGCTAGATCTACTATCTCTATTTTATTATGACAGACCAGCTAGATCTACTGTCTCTATTTTATTATGACAGACCAGCTAGATCTACTGTCTCTATTATATTATGACAGATCAGCTGTATCTACTGTCTCTATTATAATATGACAGACCAGCTACATCTACTGTCTCT
The DNA here is from genome assembly GCF_023373465.1 of Oncorhynchus keta. Taxonomy (NCBI): domain Eukaryota; kingdom Metazoa; phylum Chordata; class Actinopteri; order Salmoniformes; family Salmonidae; genus Oncorhynchus; species Oncorhynchus keta. The sequence continues at coordinate 19,346 of NW_026279788.1, forward strand.
ATGTCTCTATTATATTATGACAGACCAGCTAGATCTACTGTCTCTATTATAATATGTCAGACCAGTGAGATCTACTGTCTCTATTATATTATGACAGACCAGCTAGGTAACTGTCTCTATTATATTATGTCAGACAAGCTAGATCTACTGTCTCTATTGTAATTTGACAGACCAGCTACATCTACTGTCTCTATTATAATATGTCAGACCAGTGAGATCTACTGTCTCTATTATATTATGACAGACCAGCTGGATCTACTGTCTCTATTGTATTATTACAGACCATCTAGTTCTACTGTCTCTATTATATTATGACAGACCAGCTAGTTCTACTGTCTCTATTATAGTATGACAGACCAGCGAGATCTACTGTCTCTATTATATTATGACAGACCAGCTAGATCTACTGTCTCTATTATATTATGACAGATCAGCTAGATCTACTGTCTCTATTTTATTTTGACAGACCAGCTAGATCTACTGTCTCTATTATATTATGACAGACCAGCTAGATCTGCTGTCTCTGTTGTATTATGACAGACCAGCTAGATCTACTATCTCTATTATATTATGACAGACCAGCTAGATCTACTGTCTCTATTATATTATGACAGACCAGCTAGATCTACTGTCTCTATTATATTATGACAGACCAGCTAGATCTACTGTCTCTATTATAATATGACAGACAAGCTAGATCTACTGTCTCTATTATATTATGACAGACCAGCTAGATCTACTGTCTATTTCATTATGACAGACCAGCTAGATCTACTGTCTCTATTGTATTATGACAGACCAGCTAGATCTACTGTCTCTGTTGTATTATGACAGACCAGCTAGATCTACTATCTCTATTATATTATGACAGACCAGCTAGATCTACTGTCTGTATTATATTATGACAGACCAGCTAGATCTACTGTCTCTATTATATTATGACAGACCAGCTAGTATCTACTGTCTCTATTATATTATGACAGACCAGCTAGTTCTACTGTCTCTATTATAGTATGACAGACCAGCTATATCTACTGTCTCTATTATATTATGACAGACCAGCTAGATCTACTGTCTCTATTATATTATGACAGACCAGCTAGATCTACTGTCTCTCTTATATTATGACAGACCAGCTAGATCCACTGTCTCTATTATATTATGACAGACCAGCTAGTTCTACTGTCTCTATTATAGTATGACAGACCAGCTAGATCTACTGTCTCTACTGTTTTATGACAGACCAGCAAGATCTACTGTCTCTATTATATTATGACAGACCAGCTAGATTACTGTCTCTATTATATTATGACAGACCAGCTAGATCTACTGTCTCTATTATATTATGACAGACCAGCTAGATCTACTGTCTCTATTATAATATGACAGACCAGCTAGATCTACTGTCTCTATTATATTATGACAGACCAGCTAGATCTACTGTCTCTATTATATTATGACAGACCAGCTAGATCTACTGTTTCTATAGTATTATGCAGATCAGCTAGATCTACTGTCTCTATTATATTATGACAGACCAGCTAGATCTACTGTCTCTATTATATTATGACAGACCAGCTAGATCTACTGTCTCTATTATATTATGACAGACCAGCTAGATCTACTGTTTCTATTATATTTTGACAGACCAGCTAGATCTACTGTCTCTATTATAATATGACAGACCAGCTAGATCTACTGTCTCTATTATAATATGACAGACCAGCTAGATCTACTGTCTCTATTATATTATGACAGACCAGCTAGATCTACTGTCTCTATTATATTATGACAGACCAGCTAGATCTACTGTCTCTATTATATATGACAGACCAGCTAGATATACTGTCTCTATTATAGTATGACAGACCAGCTAGATCTACTGTCTCTATTATATTATGACAGATCAACTGTATCTACTGTCTCTATTATAATATGACAGACCAGCTAGATATACTGTCTCTATTATAGTATGACAGACCAGCTAGATCTAGTGTCTCTATTATATTATGACAGACCAGCTGGATCAACTGTCTCTATTGTATTATTACAGACCAGCTAGATCTACTGTCTCGATTATAATTTGACAGACCAGCTAGATCTACTGTTTCTATTATATTTTGACAGACCAGCTAGTTCTACTGCCTCTATTATATTATGACAGATCAGCTAGATCTACTGTCTCTATTATATTATGACAGACCAGCTAGATCTGCTGTCTCTATTATATTATGACAGACCAGCTAAATCTACTGTCTCTACTGTTTTATGACAGACCAGCTAGATCTACTGTCTCTATTATATTATGACAGATCAGCTGTATCTACTGTCTCTATTATAATATGACAGACCAGCTAGATATACTGTCTCTATTATAGTATGACAGACCAGCTAAATATACTGTCTCTACTGTTTTATGACAGACCAGCTAGATCTACTGTCTTATGTCTCTATTATATTATGACAGACCAGCTAGATCTACTGTCTCTATTATAATATGTCAGACCAGTGAGATCTACTGTCTCTATTATATTATGTCAGACCAGTGAGATCTACTGTCTCTATTTTATTAAGACAGACCAGCTATGTAACTGTCTCTATTATATTATGTCAGACCAGCTAGATCTACAGTCTCTATTATAATTTGACAGACCAGCTAGATCTACTGTTTCTATTATATTTTGACAGACCAGCTAGTTCTACTGTCTCTATTATAATATGACAGACCAGCTAGATCTACTGTCTCTATTGTAATATGACAGACCAGCTAGATCTGCTGTCTCTGTTGTATTATGACAGACCAGCTAGGTCTACTGTCTCTATTATAGTATGACACACTAGCTAGATCTACTGTCTCTATTATATTATGACAGACCAGCTAGATCTACTGTCTCTATTATAATATGACAGACCAGCTAGATATACTGTCTCTATTGTAATATGACAGACCAGCTAGATCTACTATCTCTATTTTATTATGACAGACCAGCTAGATCTACTGTCTCTATTGTATTATGGCAGATCAGCTAAATCTGCTGTCTCTATTATATTATGACAGACCAGCTAGATATACTGTCTCTATTATAGTATGACAGACCAGCTAGATCTGCTGTCTCTGTTGTATTATGACAGACCAGCTAGATCTACTGTCTCTATTTTATTATGACAGACCAGCTAGATCTACTGTCTCTATTATATTATGACAGACCAGCTAGATCTGCTGTCTCTGTTGTATTATGACAGACCAGCTAGATCTACTATCTCTATTTTATTATGACAGACCAGCTAGATCTACTGTCTCTATTTTATTATGACAGACCAGCTAGATCGACTGTCTCTATTATATTATGACAGATCAGCTGTATCTACTGTCTCTATTATATTATGACAGACCAGCTAGTTCTACTGTCTCTATTATAGTATGACAGACCAGCGATATCTACTGTCTCTATTATATTATGACAGACCAGCTAGATCTACTGTCTCTATTGTATTATGACAGACCAGCTAGATCTACTGTCTCTCTTATATTATGACAGACCAGCTAGATCCACTGTCTCTATTATATTATGACAGACCAGCTAGTTCTACTGTCTCTATTATAGTATGACAGACCAGCTAGATCTACTGTCTCTACTGTTTTATGACAGACCAGCAAGATCTACTGTCTCTATTATATTATGACAGATCAGCTGTATCTACTGTTTCTATTATAATATGACAGACCAGGTAGATCTACTGTCTCTATTATAATATGTCAGACCAGTGAGATCTACTGTCTCTATTATATGATGACAGATCAGCTAGATCTACTGTCTCTATTATATTATGACAGACCAGCTAGATCTACTGTCTCTATTATAGTATGACAGACCAGCTAGATCTAGTGTCTCTATTGTATTATGCCAGACCAGCTAGATCTACTGTCTCTATTGTATTATGACAGATCAGCTAGATCTACTGTCTCTATTATATTATGACAGACCAGCTACATCTACTGTCTCTATTATATTATGACAGATCAGCTGTATCTACTGTCTCTATTATAATATGACAGACCAGCTAGATATACTGTCTCTATTATAGTATGACAGACCAGCTAGATCTAGTGTCTCTATGGTATTATGCCAGACCAGCTAGATCTACTGTTTCTATAGTATTATGGCAGATCAGCTAAATCGGCTGTCTCTGTTATATTATGACAGACCAGCTAGATCTACTGTCTCTATTATATTATGACAGACAAGCTAGATCTACTGTCTCTATTATAATTTGACAGACCAGCTAGATCTACTGTTTCTATTATATTTTGACAGACCAGCTAGATATACTGTCTCTATTGTAATATGACAGACCAGCTAGATCTGCTGTCTCTGTTGTATTATGACAGACCAGCTAGATCTACTGTCTCTATTATATTATGACAGATCAACTGTATCTACTGTCTCTATTATAATATGACAGACCAGCTAGATATACTGTCTCTATTATAGTATGACAGACCAGCTAGATCTAGTGTCTCTATGGTATTATGCCAGACCAGCTAGATCTACTGTTTCTATAGTATTATGGCAGATCAGCTAAATCGGCTGTCTCTGTTATATTATGACAGACCAGCTAGATCTACTGTCTCTATTATATTATGACAGACCAGCTGGATCAACTGTCTCTATTGTATTATTACAGACCAGCTAGATCTACTGTCTCGATTATAATTTGACAGACCAGCTAGATCTACTGTTTCTATTATATTTTGACAGACCAGCTAGTTCTACTGTCTCTATTATATTATGACAGATCAGCTAGATCTACTGTCTCTATTATATTATGACAGACCAGCTAGATCTGCTGTCTCTATTGTATTATGACAGACCAGCTAAATATACTGTCTCTACTGTTTTATGACAGACCCGCTAGATCTACTGTCTCTATTATATTATGACAGATCAGCTGTATCTACTGTCTCTATTATAATATGACAGACCAGCTAGATATACTGTCTCTATTGTAGTATGACAGACCAGCTAAATATACTGTCTCTACTGTTTTATGACAGACCAGCTAGATCTACTGTCTTATGTCTCTATTATATTATGACAGACCAGCTAGATCTACTGTCTCTATTATAATATGTCAGACCAGTGAGATCTACTGTCTCTGTTATATTATGTCAGACCAGTGAGATCTACTGTCTCTATTTTATTAAGACAGACCAGCTATGTAACTGTCTCTATTATATTATGTCAGACAAGCTAGATCTACAGTCTCTATTATAATTTGACAGACCAGCTAGATCTACTGTTTCTATTATATTTTGACAGACTAGCTAGTTCTACTGTCTCTATTATAATATGACAGACCAGCTAGATATACTGTCTCTATTGTAATATGACAGACCAGCTAGATCTGCTGTCTCTGTTGTATTATGACAGACCAGCTAGGTCTACTGTCTCTATTATAGTATGACACACTAGCTAGATCTACTGTCTCTATTATATTATGACAGACCAGCTAGATCTACTGTCTCTATTATAATATGACAGACCAGCTAGATATACTGTCTCTATTGTAATATGACAGACCAGCTAGATCTGCTGTCTCTGTTGTATTATGACAGACCAGCTAGGTCTACTGTCTCTATTATAGTATGACAGACCAGCTAGATCTACTGTCTCTATTATATTATGACAGACCAGCTAGATCTACTGTCTCTATTATATTATGACAGATCAGCTGTATCTACTGTCTCTATTATAATATGACAGACCAGCTAGATATACTGTCTCTATTATAGTATGACAGACCAGCTAGATCTAGTGTCTCTATTGTATTATGCCAGACCAGCTAGATCTACTGTCTCTATTGTATTATGGCAGATCAGCTAAATCTGCTGTCTCTATTATATTATGACAGACCAGCTAGATATACTGTCTCTATTGTAGTATGACAGACCAGCTAGATCTACTGTCTCTATTATATTATGACAGACCAGCTAGATATACTGTCTCTATTGTAGTATGACAGACCAGCTAGATCTACTGTCTCTATTATATTATGACAGACCAGCTAGATATACTGTCTCTATTATAGAATGACAGACCAGCTAGATCTGCTGTCTCTGTTGTATTATGACAGACCAGCTAGATCTACTGTCTCTATTTTATTATGACAGACCAGCTAGATGTACTGTCTCTATTATATTATGACTGATCAGCTAGATCTACTGTCTCTATTTTATTATGACAGACCAGCTAGATCTACTGTCTCTATTATATTATGATAGACGAGCTGTATCTGCTGTCTCTATTGTAATATGACAGACTAGCTGTATCTACTGTCACTATTATAATATGAAAGACCAGCTAGATGTACTGTCTCTATTATTTTATGACATACCAGCTAGATCTACTGTCTCTCTATGTCTTATATATAGCTGACAGACCAGCTAGATCTACTGTCTCTATTATATTATGACAGACCAGCTAGATCTACTGTCTCTATTATATTATGACAGACCAGCTAGTTCTACTGTCTCTATTATAGTATGACAGACCAGCTAGATCTACTGTCTCTATTATATTATGACAGACCAGCTAGATCTACTGTCTCTATTATATTATGACAGACCAGCTAGATCTACTGTCTCTATTATATTATGACAGACCAGCTAGATCTACTGTCTCTATTATATTATGACAGACCAGCTAGATCTACTGTCTCTATTATATTATGACAGACCAGCTAGATCTACTGTCTCTATTATAATATGACAGACCAGCTAGATCTACTGTCTCTATTATATTATGACAGACCAGCTAGATCCACTGTCTCTATTATATTATGACAGACCAGCTAGTTCTACTGTCTCTATTATATTATGACAGACCAGCTAGATCTACTGTCTCTATTATATTATGACAGACCAGCTAGATCTACTGTCTCTATTATATTATGACAGACCAGCTAAATCTACTGTCTCTATTGTATTATGACAGACCAGCTAGATCAACTGTCTCTATTATATTATGATAGACGAGCTGTATCTGCTGTCTCTATTGTAATATGACAGACGAGCTGTATCTACTGTCTCTATTATAATATGAAAGACCAGCTAGATGTACTGTCTCTATTATTTTATGACAGACCAGCTAGATCTACTGTCTCTATTATATTATGACAGACCAGCTAGATCTACTGTCTCTATTATATTATGACAGACCAGCTAGATCCACTGTCTCTATTATATTATGACAGACCAGCTAGTTCTACTGTCTCTATTATAGTATGACAGACCAGCTAGATCTACTGTCTCTATTATATTATGACAGACCAGCTAGATCTACTGTCTCTACTGTTTTATGACAGTCCAGCTAGATCTACTGTCTCTACTATAATTTGACAGACCAGCGAGATCTACTGTCTCTATTATATTATGACACACCAGCTAGATCTACTGTCTCTATTATATTATGATAGACCAGCTGGATCTACTGTCTCTATTGTATTATTACAGACCAGCTAGATCTACTGTCTCTATTATAATTTGACAGACCAGCTAGATCTACTGTCTCTATTATATTATGACAGACCAGCTATTTCTACTGTCTCTATTATAGTATGACAGACCAGCTAGATCTACTGTCTCTATTATATTATGACAGATCAGCTAAATATTCTGTCTCTACTGTTTTATGACAGACCAGCTAGATCTACTGTCTCTATGTCTCTATTATATTATGACAGACCAGCTAGATCTACTGTCTCTATTATAATATGTCAGACCAGTGAGATCTACTGTCTCTATTATATTATGACAGACCAGCTAGGTAACTGTCTCTATTATATTATGTCAGACAAGCTAGATCTACTGTCTCTATTATAATTTGACAGACCAGCTAGATCTACTGTTTCTATTATATTTTGACAGACTAGCTAGTTCTACTGTCTCTATTATAATATGACAGACCAGCTAGATATACTGTCTCTATTGTAGTATGACAGACCAGCTAGATCTGCTGTCTCTCGTGTATTATGACAGACCAGCTAGATCTACTGTCTCTATTATAGTATGACAGACCAGCTAGATCTGCTGTCTCTATTTTATTATGACAGACCAGCTAGATCTACTGTCTCTATTTTATTATGACAGACCAGCTAGATCTACTGTCTCTATTATATTATGACAGATCAGCTGTATCTGCTGTCTCTATTATAATATGACAGACCAGCTAGATCTACTGTCTCTATTATAATATGTCAGACCAGTGAGATCTACTGTCTCTATTATATTATGACAGACCAGCTAGGTAACTGTCTCTATTATATTATGTCAGACAAGCTAGATCTACTGTCTCTATTATAATTTGACAGACCAGCTGTATCTACTGTCTCTATTATAATATGACAGACCAGCTACATCTACGGTCTCTATTACAATATGTCAGACCAGTGAGATCTACTGTCTCTATTATATTATGACAGATCAGCTAGATCTACTGTCTCTATTATATTATGACAGACCAGCTAGATCTACTGTCTCTATTATATTATGACAGATCAACTGTATCTACTGTCTCTATTATAATATGACAGACCAGCTAGATATACTGTCTCTATTATAGTATGACAGACCAGCTAGATCTAGTGTCTCTATTGTATTATGCCAGACCAGCTAGATCTACTGTCTCTATTGTATTATGACAGACCAGCTAGATCTACTGTCTCTATTATATTATGACAGACCAGCTGGATCAACTGTCTCTATTGTATTATTACAGACCAGCTAGATCTACTATCTCGATTATAATTTGACAGACCAGCTAGATCTACTGTTTCTATTATATTTTGAAAGACCAGCTAGTTCTACTGTCTCTATTATATTATGACAGACCAGCCAGTTCTACTGTCTCTATTATAGTATGACAGACCAGCGATATCTACTGTCTCTATTATATTATGACAGACCAGCTAGATCTACTGTCTCTATTGTATTATGACAGACCAGCTAGATCTACTGTCTCTCTTATATTATGACAGACCAGCTAGATCCACTGTCTCTATTATATTATGACAGACCAGCTAGTTCTACTGTCTCTATTATAGTATGACAGACCAGCTAGATCTACTGTCTCTACTGTTTTATGACAGACCAGCAAGATCTACTGTCTCTATTATATTATGACAGATCAGCTGTATCTACTGTTTCTATTATAATATGACAGACCAGGTAGATCTACTGTCTCTATTATAATATGTCAGACCAGTGAGATCTACTGTCTCTATTATATGATGACAGATCAGCTAGATCTACTGTCTCTATTATATTATGACAGACCAGCTAAATCTACTGTCTCTATTATAGTATGACAGACCAGCTAGATCTAGTGTCTCTATTGTATTATGCCAGACCAGCTAGATCTACTGTCTCTATTGTATTATGACAGATCAGCTAGATCTACTGTCTCTATTATATTATGACAGACCAGCTACATCTACTGTCTCTATTATATTATGACAGATCAGCTGTATCTACTGTCTCTATTATAATATGACAGACCAGCTAGATATACTGTCTCTATTATAGTATGACAGACCAGCTAGATCTAGTGTCTCTATTGTATCATGCCAGACCAGCTAGATCTACTGTCTCTATTGTATTATGGCAGATCAGCTAAATCTGCTGTCTCTATTATATTATGACAGACCAGCTAGATATACTGTCTCTATTATAGTATGACAGACCAGCTAGATCTGCTGTCTCTGTTGTATTATGACAGACCAGCTAGATCTACTGTCTCTATTTTATTATGACAGACCAGCTAGATCTACTGTCTCTATTATATTATGACAGACCAGCTAGATCTGCTGTCTCTGTTGTATTATGACAGACCAGCTAGATCTACTGTCTCTATTTTATTATGACAGACCAGCTAGATCTACTGTCTCTATTTTATTATGACAGACCAGCTAGATCGACTGTCTCTATTATATTATGACAGATCAGCTGTATCTACTGTCTCTATTATATTATGACAGACCAGCTAGTTCTACTGTCTCTATTATAGTATGACAGACCAGCTAGATCTACTGTCTCTATTATATTATGACAGACCAGCTAGATCTACTGTCTCTATTGTATTATGACAGACCAGCTAGATCTACTGTCTCTCTTATATTATGACAGACCAGCTAGATCCACTGTCTCTATTATATTATGACAGACCAGCTAGATCTACTGTCTCTATTGTATTATGCCAGACCAGCTAGATCTACTGTCTCTATTGTATTATGACAGACCAGCAAGATCTACTGTCTCTATTATATTATGACAGATCAGCTGTATCTACTGTTTCTATTATAATATGACAGACCAGGTAGATCTACTGTCTCTATTATAATATGTCAGACCAGTGAGATCTACTGTCTCTATTATATGATGACAGATCAGCTAGATCTACTGTCTCTATTATATGATGACAGATCAGCTAGATCTACTGTCTCTATTATATTATGACAGACCAGCTAGATCTACTGTCTCTATTATAGTATGACAGACCAGCTAGATCTAGTGTCTCTATTGTATTATGCCAGACCAGCTAGATCTACTGTCTCTATTATATTATGACAGACCAGCTAGATCTACTGTCTCTATTATATTATGACAGACCAGCTAGATCTACTGTCTCTATTATATTATGACAGACCAGCTAGATCTACTGTCTCTATTATATTATGACAGACCAGCTAGATCTACTGTCTCTATTATATTATGACAGACCAGCTAGATCTACTGTCTCTATTATATTATGACAGACCAGCTAGATCTACTGTCTCTATTATATTATGACAGACCAGCTAGATCTACTGTCTCTATTATATTATGACAGACCAGCTAGATCTACTGTCTCTATTATATTATGACAGACCAGCAGATCTACTGTCTCTATTATATTATGACAGACCAGCTAGATCTACTGTCTCTATTATATTATGACAGACCAGCTAGATCTACTGTCTCTATTATAATATGACAGACCAGCTAGATCTACTGTCTCTATTATAGTATGACAGACCAGCTAGATCTACTGTCTCTATTTATATTATGACAGACCAGCTAGATCTACTGTCTCTATTGTATTATGACAGATCAGCTAAATCTACTGTCTCTATTATATTATGACAGACCAGCTAGATATACTGTCTCTATTATATTATGACAGACCAGCTAGATCTACTGTCTCTGTTGTATTATGACAGACCAGCTAGATCTACTGTCTCTATTTTATTATGACAGACCAGCTAGATCTACTGTCTCTATTATATTATGACAGACCAGCTAGATCTGCTGTCTCTGTTGTATTATGACAGACCAGCTAGATCTACTATCTCTATTTTATTATGACAGACCAGCTAGATCTACTGTCTCTATTATATTATGACAGACCAGCTAGATCTACTGTCTCTATTATATTATGACAGACCAGCTATATCTACTGTCTCTATTATATTATGACAGACCAGCTAGTTCTACTGTCTCTATTATAGTATGACAGACCAGCGATATCTACTGTCTCTATTATATTATGACAGACCAGCTAGATCTACTGTCTCTATTGTATTATGACAGACCAGCTAGATCTACTGTCTCTCTTATATTATGACAGACCAGCTAGATCCACTGTCTCTATTATATTATGACAGACCAGCTAGTTCTACTGTCTCTATTATAGTATGACAGACCAGCTAGATCTACTGTCTCTACTGTTTTATGACAGACCAGCAAGATCTACTGTCTCTATTATATTATGACAGATCAGCTGTATCTACTGTTTCTATTATAATATGACAGACCAGGTAGATCTACTGTCTCTATTATAATATGTCAGACCAGTGAGATCTACTGTCTCTATTATATGATGACAGATCAGCTAGATCTACTGTCTCTATTATATTATGACAGACCAGCTAGATCTACTGTCTCTATTATAGTATGACAGACCAGCTAGATCTAGTGTCTCTATTGTATTATGCCAGACCAGCTAGATCTACTGTCTCTATTGTATTATGACAGATCAGCTAGATCTACTGTCTCTATTATGTTATGACAGACCAGCTACATCTACTGTCTCTATTATATTATGACAGATCAGCTGTATCTACTGTCTCTATTATAATATGACAGACCAGCTAGATATACTGTCTCTATGTCTCTATTATATTATGACAGACCAGCTAGATCTACTGTCTCTATTATAATATGTCAGACCAGTGAGATCTACTGTCTCTATTATATTATGACAGACCAGCTAGGTAACTGTCTCTATTATATTATGTCAGACCAGCTAGATCTACTGTCTCTATTATAATTTGACAGACCAGCTAGATCTACTGTTTCTATTATATTTTGACAGACAGCTAGTTCTACTGTCTCTATTATATTATGACAGACCAGCTAGATCTACTGTCTCTATTATATTATGACAGACCAGCTAGATCTACTGTCTCTATTATATTATGACAGACCAGCTAGATCTACTGTCTCTATTATAGTATGACAGACCAGCGATATCTACTGTCTCTATTATATTATGACAGACCAGCTAGATCTACTGTCTCTATTGTATTATGACAGACCAGCTAGATCTACTGTCTCTATTATATTATGACAGATCAGCTGTATCTGCTGTCTCTATTATAATATGACAGACCAGCTAGATCTACTGTCTCTATAATAATATGTCAGACCAGTGAGATCTACTGTCTCTATTATATTATGACAGACCAGCTAGATCTACTGTCTCTATTGTATTATGACAGACCAGCTAGATCTAATGTCTCTATTATAATTATGACAGACCAGCTGTATCTACTGTCTCTATTATAATATGACAGACCAGCTAGATCTACTGTCTCTATTATATATGACAGACCAGCTAGATCTACTGTCTCTATTATATTATGACAGATCAGCTAGATCTACTGTCTCTATTATATTATGACAGACCAGCTAGATCTACTGTCTCTATTATATTATGACAGATCAGCTGTATCTACTGTCTCTATTATAATATGACAGACCAGCTAGATCTACTGTCTCTATTATAGTATGACAGACCAGCTAGATCTACTGTCTCTATTATATTATGACAGACCAGCTAGATCTACTGTCTCTATTATATTATGACAGACCAGCTAGATCTACTGTCTCTATTATATTATGACAGACCAGCTAGATCTACTGTCTCTATTATATTATGACAGACCAGCTGGATCTACTGTCTCTATTATATTATTACAGACCAGCTAGATCTACTGTCTCTATTATAATTTGACAGACCAGCTAGATCTACTGTTTCTATTATATTTGACAGACCAGCTAGATCTACTGTCTCTATTATATTATGACAGACCAGCTAGTTCTACTGTCTCTATTATAGTATGACAGACCAGCTAGATCTACTGTCTCTATTATATTATGACAGACCAGCTAGATCTACTGTCTCTATTGTATTATGACAGACCAGCTAGATCTACTGTCTCTATTATAGTATGACAGACCAGCTAGATCTACTGTCTCTATTATATTATGACAGACCAGCTAGATCTACTGTCTCTATTTTATTATGACAGACCAGCTAGATCTACTGTCTCTATTATATTATGACAGACCAGCTAGATCTACTGTCTCTATTATATTATGACAGACCAGCTAGATCTACTGTCTCTATTATAGTATGACAGACCAGCTAGATCTACTGTCTCTATTATATTATGACAGACCAGCTAGATCTACTGTCTCTATTATATTATGACAGATCAGCTAAATCTACTGTCTCTATTATATTATGACAGATCAGCTAGATCTACTGTCTCTATTATAATCTGAAAGACCAGCTAGATCTACTGTCTCTCTTATAATATGAGAGACCAGCTAGATCTACTGTCTTTATTGTATTATGACAGAACAGCTAGATCTACTGTCTCTATTATATTATGACAGATCAGCTGGATCTACTGTCTCTATTATATTATGACAGACCAGCTAGTTCTACTGTCTCTATTATAGTATGACAGACCAGCTAGATCTACTGTCTCTATTATATTATGACAGACCAGCTAGATCTACTGTCTCTATTATATTATGACAGACCAGCTAGATCTACTGTCTCTCTTATATTATGACAGACCAGCTAGATCCACTGTCTCTATTATATTATGACAGACCAGCTAGTTCTACTGTCTCTATTATAGTATGACAGACCAGCTAGATCTACTGTCTCTATTGTTTTATGACAGACCAGCAAGATCTACTGTCTCTATTATATTATGACAGATCAGCTGTATCTACTGTCTCTATTATAATATGACAGACCAGCTAGATCTACTGTCTCTATTATAATATGTCAGACCAGTGAGATCTACTGTCTCTATTATATTATGACAGATCAGCTAGATCTACTGTCTCTATTATATTATGACAGACCAGCTAGATCTACTGTCTCTATTATAGTATGACAGACCAGCTAGATCTACTGTCTCTATTATATTATGACAGACCAGCTAGATCTACTGTCTCTATTGTATTATGACAGACCAGCTAGATCTACTGTCTCTATTATATTATGACAGACCAGCTACATCTACTGTCTCTATTATATTATGACAGATCAGCTGTATCTACTGTCTCTATTATAATATGACAGACCAGCTAGATCTACTGTCTCTATGTCTCTATTATATTATGACAGACCAGCTAGATCTACTGTCTCTATTATAATATGACAGACCAGCTAGATCTACTGTCTCTATTATATTATGACAGACCAGCTAGATAACTGTCTCTATTATATTATGACAGACCAGCTAGATCTACTGTCTCTATTATAATTATGACAGACCAGCTAGATCTACTGTCTCTATTATATTATGACAGACCAGCTAGTTCTACTGTCTCTATTATATTATGACAGACCAGCTAGATCTACTGTCTCTATTATATTATGACAGACCAGCTAGATCTACTGTCTCTATTGTATTATGACAGACCAGCTAGATCTACTGTCTCTATTATAGTATGACAGACCAGCTAGATCTACTGTCTCTATTATATTATGACAGACCAGCTAGATCTACTGTCTCTATTATATTATGATAGACGAGCTGTATCTGCTGTCTCTATTGTAATATGACAGACGAGCTGTATCTACTGTCTCTATTATAATATGAAAGACCAGCTAGATGTACTGTCTCTATTATAATATGTCAGACCAGCTAGATCTACTGTCTCTATTATAATATGTCAGACCAGCTGTATCTACTGTCTCTATTATAATATGTCAGACCAGCTGTATCTACTGTCTCTATTATAATATGTCAGACCAGCTGTATCTACTGTCTCTATTATAATATGACAGACCAGCTGCATCTACTGTCTCTATTACAATATGTCAGACCAGTGAGATCTACTGTCTCTATCATAGTATGACAGATCAGCTAAATCTACTGTCTCTATTATATTATGACAGACCAGCTAGATCTACTGTCTCTATTATATTATGACATATCAACTGTATCTACTGTCTCTATTATAATATGACAGACCAGCTAGATATACTGTCTCTATTATAGTATGACAGACCAGCTAGATCTACTGTCTCTATTATATTATGACAGACCAGCTAGATCTACTGTCTCTATTATATTATGACAGATCAGCTAAATCTACTGTCTCTATTATATTATGACAGACCAGCTAGATCTACTGTCTCTATTATATTATGACAGACCAGCTAGATCTACTGTCTCTATTTATTATGACAGACCAGCTAGATCTACTATCTCGATTATATTTGACAGACCAGCTAGATCTACTGTTTCTATTATATTTTGAAAGACCAGCTAGTTCTACTGTCTCTATTATATTATGACAGACCAGCTAGTTCTACTGTCTCTATTATAGTATGACAGACCAGCGATATCTACTGTCTCTATTATATTATGACAGACCAGCTAGATCTACTGTCTCTATTGTATTATGACAGACCAGCTAGATCTACTGTCTCTCTTATATTATGACAGACCAGCTAGATCCACTGTCTCTATTATATTATGACAGACCAGCTAGTTCTACTGTCTCTATTATAGTATGACAGACCAGCTAGATCTACTGTCTCTACTGTTTTATGACAGACCAGCAAGATCTACTGTCTCTATTATATTATGACAGATCAGCTGTATCTACTGTTTCTATTATAATATGACAGACCAGGTAGATCTACTGTCTCTATTATAATATGTCAGACCAGTGAGATCTACTGTCTCTATTATATTATGACAGATCAGCTGTATCTACTGTCTCTATTATAATATGACAGACCAGCTAGATATACTGTCTCTATTATAGTATGACAGACCAGCTAGATCTAGTGTCTCTATTGTATCATGCCAGACCAGCTAGATCTACTGTCTCTATTATATTATGACAGACCAGCTAGATCTACTGTCTCTATTGTATTATGACAGACCAGCTAGATCTACTGTCTCTCTTATATTATGACAGACCAGCTAGATCCACTGTCTCTATTATAGTATGACAGACCAGCTAGATCTAGTGTCTCTATTGTATTATGCGAGACCAGCTAGATCTACTGTCTCTATTGTATTATGGCAGATCAGCTAAATCTACTGTCTCTATTATAATATGTCAGACCAGCTGTATCTACTGTCTCTATTATAATATGTCAGACCAGCTGTATTATAATCTGAAAGACCAGCTAGATCTACTGTCTCTATTATTTTATGACAGACCAGCTAGATCTACTGTCTCTATTATATTATGACAGACCAGCTAGATCTACTGTCTCTATTATATTATGACAGACCAGCTAGATCTACTGTCTCTATTTTATTATGACAGACCAGCTAGATCTACTGTCTCTATTTTATTATGACAGACCAGCTAGATCTACTGTCTCTATTATATTATGACAGACCAGCTAGTATCTACTGTCTCTATTATATTATGACAGACCAGCTAGTTCTACTGTCTCTATTATAGTATGACAGACCAGCTATATCTACTGTCTCTATTATATTATGACAGACCAGCTAGATCTACTGTCTCTATTGTATTATGACAGACCAGCTAGATCTACTGTCTCTCTTATATTATGACAGACCAGCTAGATCCACTGTCTCTATTATATTATGACAGACCAGCTAGTTCTACTGTCTCTATTATAGTATGACAGACCAGCTAGATCTACTGTCTCTACTGTTTTATGACAGACCAGCAAGATCTACTGTCTCTATTATATTATGACAGATCAGCTGTATCTACTGTTTCTATTATAATATGACAGACCAGGTAGATCTACTGTCTCTATTATAATATGTCAGACCAGTGAGATCTACTGTCTCTATTATATGATGACAGATCAGCTAGATCTACTGTCTCTATTATATTATGACAGACCAGCTAGATCTACTGTCTCTATTATAGTATGACAGACCAGCTAGATCTAGTGTCTCTATTGTATTATGCCAGACCAGCTAGATCTACTGTCTCTATTGTATTATGACAGATCAGCTAGATCTACTGTCTCTATTATATTATGACAGACCAGCTACATCTACTGTCTCTATTATATTATGACAGATCAGCTGTATCTACTGTCTCTATTATAATATGACAGACCAGCTAGATATACTGTCTCTATTATAGTATGACAGACCAGCTAGATCTACTGTCTCTATTATATTATGACAGACCAGCTAGATCTACTGTCTCTATTATAATATGTCAGACCAGCTAAATCTGCTGTCTCTATTATATTATGACAGACCAGCTAGATATACTGTCTCTATTATAGTATGACAGACCAGCTAGATCTGCTGTCTCTGTTGTATTATGACAGACCAGCTAGATCTACTGTCTCTATTTTATTATGACAGACCAGCTAGATCTACTGTCTCTATTATATTATGACAGACCAGCTAGATCTACTGTCTCTGTTGTATTATGACAGACCAGCTAGATCTACTATCTCTATTTTATTATGACAGACCAGCTAGATCTACTGTCTCTATTTTATTATGACAGACCAGCTAGATCTACTGTCTCTATTATATTATGACAGATCAGCTGTATCTACTGTCTCTATTATATTATGACAGACCAGCTAGTTCTACTGTCTCTATTATAGTATGACAGACCAGCGATATCTACTGTCTCTATTATATTATGACAGACCAGCTAGATCTACTGTCTCTATTGTATTATGACAGACCAGCTAGATCTACTGTCTCTCTTATATTATGACAGACCAGCTAGATCCACTGTCTCTATTATATTATGACAGACCAGCTAGTTCTACTGTCTCTATTATAGTATGACAGACCAGCTAGATCTACTGTCTCTACTGTTTTATGACAGACCAGCAAGATCTACTGTCTCTATTATATTATGACAGATCAGCTGTATCTACTGTTTCTATTATAATATGACAGACCAGGTAGATCTACTGTCTCTGACACTGTCTCTATTATAATATGTCAGACCAGTGAGATCTACTGTCTCTATTATATTATGACAGATCAGCTAGATCTACTGTCTCTATTATATTATGACAGACCAGCTAGATCTACTGTCTCTATTATAGTATGACAGACCAGCTAGATCTACTGTCTCTATTGTATTATGCCAGACCAGCTAGATCTACTGTCTCTATTGTATTATGACAGATCAGCTAGATCTACTGTCTCTATTATATTATGACAGACCAGCTACATCTACTGTCTCTATTATATTATGACAGATCAGCTGTATCTACTGTCTCTATTATAATATGACAGACCAGCTAGATATACTGTCTCTATTATAGTATGACAGACCAGCTAGATCTAGTGTCTCTATTGTATCATGCCAGACCAGCTAGATCTACTGTCTCTATTGTATTATGGCAGATCAGCTAAATCTGCTGTCTCTATTATATTATGACAGACCAGCTAGATATACTGTCTCTATTATAGTATGACAGACCAGCTAGATCTGCTGTCTCTGTTGTATTATGACAGACCAGCTAGATCTACTGTCTCTATTTTATTATGACAGAGCAGCTAGATCTACTGTCTCTATTATATTATGACAGATCAGCTAGATCTACTGTCTCTATTTTATTATGACAGACCAGCTAGATCTACTGTCTCTATTATATTATGACAGACCAGCTAGATCTGCTGTCTCTGTTGTATTATGACAGACCAGCTAGATCTACTATCTCTATTTTATTATGACAGACCAGCTAGATCTACTGTCTCTATTTTATTATGACAGACCAGCTAGATCGACTGTCTCTATTATATTATGACAGATCAGCTGTATCTACTGTCTCTATTATAATATGACAGACCAGCTACATCTACTGTCTCTATGTCTCTATTATATTATGACAGACCAGCTAGATCTACTGTCTCTATTATAATATGTCAGACCAGTGAGATCTACTGTCTCTATTATATTATGACAGACCAGCTAGGTAACTGTCTCTATTATATTATGTCAGACAAGCTAGATCTACTGTCTCTATTGTAATTTGACAGACCAGCTACATCTACTGTCTCTATTATAATATGTCAGACCAGTGAGATCTACTGTCTCTATTATATTATGACAGACCAGCTGGATCTACTGTCTCTATTGTATTATTACAGACCATCTAGTTCTACTGTCTCTATTATATTATGACAGACCAGCTAGTTCTACTGTCTCTATTATAGTATGACAGACCAGCGAGATCTACTGTCTCTATTATATTATGACAGACCAGCTAGATCTACTGTCTCTATTATATTATGACAGATCAGCTAGATCTACTGTCTCTATTTTATTTTGACAGACCAGCTAGATCTACTGTCTCTATTATATTATGACAGACCAGCTAGATCTGCTGTCTCTGTTGTATTATGACAGACCAGCTAGATCTACTATCTCTATTTTATTATGACAGACCAGCTAGATCTACTGTCTCTATTATATTATGACAGACCAGCTAAATCTGCTGTCTCTATTATATTATGACAGACCAGCTAGATCTACTGTCTCTATTATATTATGACAGACCAGCTAGATCTACTGTCTCTATTATATTATGACAGACCAGCTAGATCTACTGTCTCTATTTTATTATGACAGACCAGCTAGATCTACTGTCTCTATTATATTATGACAGACCAGCTAGATCTACTGTCTCTATTGTATTATGACAGACCAGCTAGATCTACTATCTCTATTTTATTATGACAGACCAGCTAGATCTACTGTCTCTATTTTATTATGACAGACCAGCTAGATCGACTGTCTCTATTATATTATGACAGACCAGCTGTATCTACTGTCTCTATTATATTATGACAGACCAGCTAGTTCTACTGTCTCTATTATAGTATGACAGACCAGCGATATCTACTGTCTCTATTATATTATGACAGATCAGCTGGATCTACTGTCTCTATTATATTATGACAGACAAGCGAGATCTACTGTCTCTCTTATATTATGACAGACCAGCTAGATCCACTGTCTCTATTATATTATGACAGACCAGCTAGTTATACTGTCTCTATTATAGTATGACAGACCAGCTAGATCTACTGTCTCTATTATATTATGACAGACCAGCAAGATCTACTGTCTCTATTATATTATGACAGATCAGCTGGATCTACTGTCTCTATTATATTATGACAGACCAGCTAGTTCTACTGTCTCTATTATAATATGACAGACCAGCTAGATCTATTGTCTCTATTGTATTATGACAGACCAGCTAGATCTACTGTCTCTATTATATTATGACAGACCAGCTAGATCTACTGTCTCTATTATATTATGACAGACCAGCTAGATCTACTGTCTCTATTATAATATGCCAGACCAGCTAGATCTACTGTCTCTATTGTATTATGACAGACCAGCTAGATCTACTGTCTCTATTATATTATGACAGACCAGCTAGATCTACTGTCTCTATTATATATTATGACAGATGACAGACCAGCTGTATCTACTGTCTCTATTATATTATGACAGACCAGCTAGACCAGCTAGATCTACTGTCTCTATTATAGTATGACAGACCAGCTAGATCTACTGTCTCTATTATATTATGACAGACCAGCTAGATCTACTGTCTCTATTTTATTATGACAGACCAGCTAGATCTACTGTCTCTATTATATTATGACAGATCAGCTAGATCTACTGTCTCTATTTTATTATGACAGACCAGCTAGATCTACTGTCTCTATTTTATTATGACAGACCAGCTAGATCTACTGTCTCTATTATATTATGACAGATCAGCTAGATCTACTGTCTCTATTTTATTATGACAGACCAGCTAGATCTACTGTCTCTATTTTATTATGACAGACCAGCTAGATCTACTGTCTCTATTATATTATGACAGATCAGCTGTATCTACTGTCTCTATTATAATATGACAGACCAGCTACATCTACTGTCTCTATGTCTCTATTATATTATGACAGACCAGCTAGATCTACTGTCTCTATTATAATATGTCAGACCAGTGAGATCTACTGTCTCTATTATATTATGACAGACCAGCTAGGTAACTGTCTCTATTATATTATGTCAGACAAGCTAGATCTACTGTCTCTTTTGTAATTTGACAGACCAGCTACATCTACTGTCTCTATTATAATATGTCAGACCAGTGAGATCTACTGTCTCTATTATATTATGACAGACCAGCTGGATCTACTGTCTCTATTGTATTATTACAGACCATCTAGTTCTACTGTCTCTATTATATTATGACAGACCAGCTAGTTCTACTGTCTCTATTATAGTATGACAGACCAGCGAGATCTACTGTCTCTATTATATTATGACAGACCAGCTAGATCTACTGTCTCTATTATATTATGACAGATCAGCTAGATCTACTGTCTCTATTTTATTTTGACAGACCAGCTAGATCTACTGTCTCTATTATATTATGACAGACCAGCTAGATCTGCTGTCTCTGTTGTATTATGACAGACCAGCTAGATCTACTATCTCTATTTTATTATGACAGACCAGCTAGATCTACTATCTCGATTATAATTTGACAGACCAGCTAGATCTACTGTTTCTATTATATTTTGAAAGACCAGCTAGTTCTACTGTCTCTATTATATTATGACAGACCAGCTAGTTCTACTGTCTCTATTATAGTATGACAGACCAGCTATATCTACTGTCTCTATTATATTATGACAGACCAGCTAGATCTACTGTCTCTATTGTATTATGACAGACCAGCTAGATCTACTGTCTCTCTTATATTATGACAGACCAGCTAGATCCACTGTCTCTATTATATTATGACAGACCAGCTAGTTCTACTGTCTCTATTATATTATGACAGACCAGCTAGATCTACTGTCTCTACTGTTTTATGACAGACCAGCAAGATCTACTGTCTCTATTATATTATGACAGATCAGCTGTATCTACTGTTTCTATTATAATATGACAGACCAGGTAGATCTACTGTCTCTATTATAATATGTCAGACCAGTGAGATCTACTGTCTCTATTATATGATGACAGATCAGCTAGATCTACTGTCTCTATTATATTATGACAGACCAGCTAGATCTACTGTCTCTATTATAGTATGACAGACCAGCTAGATCTAGTGTCTCTATTGTAATTTGACAGACCAGCTACATCTACTGTCTCTATTATATTATGACAGACCAGCTAGATCTACTGTCTCTATTATGTTATGACAGACCAGCTACATCTACTGTCTCTATTATATTATGACAGATCAGCTGTATCTACTGTCTCTATTATAATATGACAGACCAGCTAGATATACTGTCTCTATTATAGTATGACAGACCAGCTAGATCTAGTGTCTCTATTGTATCATGCCAGACCAGCTAGATCTACTGTCTCTATTGTATTATGACAGATCAGCTAAATCTGCTGTCTCTATTATATTATGACAGACCAGCTAGATATACTGTCTCTATTATAGTATGACAGACCAGCTAGATCTGCTGTCTCTGTTGTATTATGACAGACCAGCTAGATCTACTGTCTCTATTTTATTATGACAGACCAGCTAGATCTACTGTCTCTATTATATTATGACAGATCAGCTAGATCTACTGTCTCTATTTTATTATGACAGACCAGCTAGATCTACTGTCTCTATTATATTATGACAGACCAGCTAGATCTGCTGTCTCTGTTGTATTATGACAGACCAGCTAGATCTACTATCTCTATTTTATTATGACAGACCAGCTAGATCTACTGTCTCTATTATATTATGACAGACCAGCTAGATCTGCTGTCTCTATTATATTATGACAGACCAGCTAGATCTACTGTCTCTATTATAGTATGACAGACCAGCTAGATCTAGTGTCTCTATTATATTATGACAGACCAGCTAGATCTGCTGTCTCTGTTGTATTATGACAGACCAGCTAGATCTACTGTCTCTATTATAGTATGACAGACCAGCTAGATCTAGTGTCTCTATTGTATTATGCCAGATCAGCTGTATCTACTGTCTCTATTATAATATGACAGACCAGCTACATCTACTGTCTCTATGTCTCTATTATATTATGACAGACCAGCTAGATCTACTGTCTCTATTATAATATGTCAGACCAGTGAGATCTACTGTCTCTATTATATTATGACAGACCAGCTAGGTAACTGTCTCTATTATATTATGTCAGACAAGCTAGATCTACTGTCTCTATTGTAATTTGACAGACCAGCTACATCTACTGTCTCTATTATAATATGTCAGACCAGTGAGATCTACTGTCTCTATTATATTATGACAGACCAGCTGGATCTACTGTCTCTATTGTATTATTACAGACCATCTAGTTCTACTGTCTCTATTATATTATGACAGACCAGCTAGTTCTACTGTCTCTATTATAGTATGACAGACCAGCGAGATCTACTGTCTCTATTATATTATGACAGACCAGCTAGATCTACTGTCTCTATTATATTATGACAGATCAGCTAGATCTACTGTCTCTATTTTATTTTGACAGACCAGCTAGATCTACTGTCTCTATTATATTATGACAGACCAGCTAGATCTGCTGTCTCTGTTGTATTATGACAGACCAGCTAGATCTACTATCTCTATTTTATTATGACAGACCAGCTAGATCTACTGTCTCTATTATAATTTGACAGACCAGCTAGATCTACTGTCTCTATTATATTTTGAACAGACCAGCTAGTTCTACTGTCTCTATTATATTATGACAGACCAGCTAGTTCTACTGTCTCTATTATAGTATGACAGACCAGCGATATCTACTGTCTCTATTATATTATGACAGACCAGCTAGATCTACTGTCTCTATTGTATTATGACAGACCAGCTAGATCTACTGTCTCTCTTATATTATGACAGACCAGCTAGATCCACTGTCTCTATTATATTATGACAGACCAGCTAGTTCTACTGTCTCTATTATAGTATGACAGACCAGCTAGATCTACTGTCTCTATGTATATTATGACAGACCAGCAAGATCTACTGTCTCTATCTTAGCAATTCTTCAGACCAGCTACATCTCCTGTATCAGAGATATTATTATTATGACAGAGCCTTCAGCTATTGACAGCCCAGATCTACTGTCTCTATTATTATTATGACAGAGTTCAGCTAGATCTACTGTCTTTGTTTATGACAAGATAATTGTGTAGTTTATGTATGACAGACCATCTAGATCTACTGTCTCTATTTGTCGTCCTTAACGAGGAGACTCTGCTAGAGCCAACAGCTAACTGCAACAGCTAGCCAACGTCTCTATTTGAATTCAACAACCAGCTAGGTGGTTTCACATTTTCGTTTCACAGTGCAGCGGTTTGATTTGTTTTTGATCGTGGCTAGCTGCATAGCCGTCTTTGTTTCAAAGATAATTGTGTAGTCTACCGATATTAGGTTAGCTAGCCAGCTATTGTCGTTCTTTAACTATAACGTATGACAGACACAGCTAGCTAGCCAGCTCCCCGAATAGCAGCACTGTAGAATTATTACACTCAACGGAACGACTTGATTAGTGTAGTGTCAACAACGCAGCTACCAGCTAGCCTACTTTAGCAGTACTGTATCATTTTAATCATTTTATTATGACAGACCAGCTAATCTACTGTTCTGAATTATGACAGACCGTGTAGTCCGCTTGTCATTCCAATTTCCTTGCATTAGCGTAGCCTTTTCTGTAGCCTGTCAACTATGTGTCTGTCTATCCCTGTTCTCTCTCTCTTAGACCATATGACAGACCAGCTAGATCTACTGTCCTGGTGGTATTATGACAGACCCACGTGGAGTTCCAGGTCTCTGGTAGCCTCTGGAACTGCCAATCTGCGGCCAATATTAAGGCAGAGTTCATCTCAGATCTATGTCTCCAGTCCCTTATTCTTGAAACAGGATCACCACAGATAACACTGCTATCCTACTGCTCTCTATTACGTATTATGACAGAGCTTCCAGCGGGGTGGTAGATCTACTGGTCTTTCTCTATTTCTCCCCTTACCCATCTGTCTATTGCCTCCTTTGAATTCCATGCTGTCACAGTTACCAGCCCTTTCAAGCTTAACATCCTATCATTTATGCCCTCAGGTTCCTATTATGATTGATGATCAGCTCCTTTCCATGACGGCTCATCTACAGTTCTCTACTTTAACCTACGTCTACCTTTGACAGACCTGCCTCCTTCTTTCCACTCCTCTCCTCTTTTGACCTCATCTCACCCTCCCCCTACTACAAGGCAGACCAGCAATACGCTTGACCTCATCTTTACTAGATGCTGTTCTTCCACTAACCTCATTGCAACTCCCTCCAAGTCTGACAGACCAGCTTGTATCTACTGTCTCTATCCAACACTTCCCACAGCCCCACTAGATGGTATACTGTCCCTATTTATTCTGACTCCCCAGCTAGATCTACTCCTCTTCCATTATATTTCTCTTCCCTCTGCTCAAACTTTCTCCAACCTATCTCCTGATTCTGCCTCCTCAACCCTCTACTGTCTTACTGCATTTTGACTCCCTATGACAGACCAGCTAGATCTACTCCCGCTCCGTCTATTATATTATGACAGACCAGCTAGCGGAAATGGACTCGTCTCCCTGCGGACCTGGCATCCTTTCACTCCCTCCTCTCTACATTTTCCTCCTCTGTCAGACCTGCTGCTAAAGCCTCTATTACCATTCTAAATTGACAGATCAGCTAGATCTACACCTTCTGTCTCTATTATATTATGACAGACCAGCAGATGACTGTCTCTACCATTTTGAACAGACCATGACATCCGATCCTCTTTGCTAGTCAAACGACACCGCTGGTTCTGCTCACACTGCCCTACCCTATGCTCTGACCAGACCAGCTAGATCTACTGTCTCTCGCGTATTATGACAGCCCAACAACCTGCCCGCTGACCCTAGATCTCTTCTCCAGACCATTATCCGGAGACCTTCTTATACAGACCAGCTAGACTCATCCCTGACCGCTGCTACGTCTCTCCCGTCTTCAAGATGAGCAGAGAGTTGCACCCCTTCTGAAAAAACCTACACTCGATCCCTCCGATGTCAACAACTACAGACCAGTATCTCTCTCTTTTCTCTCCAAAACTCTTGAGCGTGTCTCCTTGGCCAGCTCAGACCAGCTATCTACTGTCTCAGAATATTTATTTGACAGACCAGCAGGTTTCAAGACTAGTATTATTCAGACTAGATCTACTGTCTCTATTATGTATCAGACCACTGCTAAAGCTCTCTCTCTGTCTCATATTCTAGACAGACCAGCTGCCTCTCGATTACTGTGAACCATCAGATCCTCCTCTCCACCCTCTCCGAGTTATATCTGACAGACCACGCTAGATCCTACCTGTCTCTATTATATTATGACAGCGCTCTCACCACTGGTGTCCCCAGGGCTCTGTTCTGTCTCTATTATCGCTATGACAGTCCTTGGCTCTGTCATAATCTCACATGGTCTCTCCTATCATTGCTATGACAGACCACACAATTAATCTTCTCCTTTCCCCTTCTGATGACCAGGTAGATCGCATCTCTGCATGTCTGGCAGACATATCAGTGTGGATGACAGACCAGCTCAAGCTGAACCTCTACTGTCTCTATTCCTAATATGCCCAGCTCCATGATCTCGCCATCACGGTATGACAACTCCATTGTGTCCTCCTCCCAGTCTCTGATCCTATATGACGTTATGACAGACCAGCTGTCCCGTTCCTGTAGGTTCTATTATCTACACACATCAGCTAGATCTACTGCCTCAGACCAGGTCCTGTCTATTACTTGTCATGACAGACCAGCTTGATTACTACTGTCTCTATTAAATTATCAGACCAGCTGGTCTACCTTCTCTATTATTCTCTCTCCTCCGCTCTCTCCACTGGCTTCCAGTTGAAGCTCTATTGATCCGCTACAAGACCAGCTACGGATCTACCTGTACCTCCAGGCTCTGATCAGGCCCTACATGACAGACCAGCTCATCCACCTCTGGCCTGTCGCCTCCCTACCACTGAGGATGACAGTTCCCGCTCAGCCCAGTCAAAACTGTTCGCTGCTCTGGCCCCCAATGGTGGACAGACAAACTACTGTCCTTATGACGCCAGGACAGCGGAGTCAATCACCACCTTATGACACCTGAACTGTCTCTATTATAATATGACAGACCAGCTAGATCTCACTGTCTCCCCCAACTATTATAGATATGACAGACCACTAGTTGTCTACTGTCTCTATTTATATTATGACAGACCAGCTATGACTTAAATGTAAAATGTAAATCTCTATTATATTATGACAGACCAGCTAGATCTACTGTCTCTATTATATTATGACAGACCAGCTAGATCTACTGTCTCTTTATATTATGACAGACCAGCTAGATCTACTGTCTCTATTATAATATGTCAGACCAGCTAGATCTACTGTCTCTATTATATTATGACAGACCAGCTGGATCTACTGTCTCTATTATATTATGACAGACCATCTAGTTCTACTGTCTCTATTATATTATGACAGACCAGCTAGATCTACTGTCTCTATTATATTATGACAGACCAGCTAGATCTACTGTCTCTATTATATTATGACAGACCAGCTAGATCTAACTGTCTCTATTATATTATGACAGACCAGCTAGATCTGCTGTCTCTGTTGTATTATGACAGACCAGCTAGATCTACTGTCTCTATTATAATATGTCAGACCAGTGAGATCTACTGTCTCTATTATATTATGACAGACCAGCTGGATCTACTGTCTCTATTGTATTATTACAGACCATCTAGTTCTACTGTCTCTATTATATTATGACAGACCAGCTAGTTCTACTGTCTCTATTATAGTATGACAGACCAGCGAGATCTACTGTCTCTATTATATTATGACAGACCAGCTAGATCTACTGTCTCTATTATATTATGACAGATCAGCTAGATCTACTGTCTCTATTTTATTATGACAGACCAGCTAGATCTACTGTCTCTATTATATTATGACAGACCAGCTAGATCTACTGTCTCTGTTGTATTATGACAGACCAGCTAGATCTACTATCTCTATTTTATTATGACAGACCAGCTAGATCTACTGTCTCTATTTTATTATGACAGACCAGCTAGATCGACTGTCTCTATTATATTATGACAGATCAGCTGTATCTACTGTCTCTATTATAATATGACAGACCAGCTACATCTACTGTCTCTATGTCTCTATTATATTATGACAGACCAGCTAGATCTACTGTCTCTATTATAATATGTCAGACCAGTGAGATCTACTGTCTCTATTATATTATGACAGACCAGCTAGGTAACTGTCTCTATTATATTATGTCAGACAAGCTAGATCTACTGTCTCTTTTGTAATTTGACAGACCAGCTACATCTACTGTCTCTATTATAATATGTCAGACCAGTGAGATCTACTGTCTCTATTATATTATGACAGACCAGCTGGATCTACTGTCTCTATTGTATTATTACAGACCATCTAGTTCTACTGTCTCTATTATATTATGACAGACCAGCTAGTTCTACTGTCTCTATTATAGTATGACAGACCAGCTAGATCTACTGTCTCTATTATATTATGACAGACCAGCTAGATCTACTGTCTCTATTATATTATGACAGATCAGCTAGATCTACTGTCTCTATTTTATTATGACAGACCAGCTAGATCTACTGTCTCTATTATATTATGACAGACCAGCTAGATCTACTGTCTCTGTTGTATTATGACAGACCAGCTAGATCTACTATCTCTATTTTATTATGACAGACCAGCTAGATCTACTGTCTCTATTATATTATGACAGACCAGCTAGATCTACTGTCTCTATTATATTATGACAGACCAGCTAGATCTACTGTCTCTATTATATTATGACAGATCAGCTAGATCTACTGTCTCTATTATATTATGACAGACCAGCTAGATCTACTGTCTCTATTATATTATGACAGACCAGCTAGATCTACTGTCTCTATTGTATTATGACAGACCAGCTAGATCTACTGTCTCTATTATATTATGACAGACCAGCTAGATCTACTGTCTCTATTATATTATGACAGACCAGCTAGTATCTACTGTCTCTATTATATATATGACAGACCAGCTAGATCTACTGTCTCTACTGTTTTATGACAGACCAGCAAGATCTACTGTCTCTATTATATTATGACAGACCAGCTAGGTAACTGTCTCTATTATATTATGTCAGACAAGCTAGATCTACTGTCTCTTTTGTAATTTGACAGACCAGCTACATCTACTGTCTCTATTATAATATGTCAGACCAGTGAGATCTACTGTCTCTATTATATTATGACAGACCAGCTGGATCTACTGTCTCTATTGTATTATTACAGACCATCTAGTTCTACTGTCTCTATTATATTATGACAGACCAGCTAGTTCTACTGTCTCTATTATAGTATGACAGACCAGCGAGATCTACTGTCTCTATTATATTATGACAGACCAGCTAGATCTACTGTCTCTATTATATTATGACAGATCAGCTAGATCTACTGTCTCTATTTTATTATGACAGACCAGCTAGATCTACTGTCTCTATTATATTATGACAGACCAGCTAGATCTGCTGTCTCTGTTGTATTATGACAGACCAGCTAGATCTACTATCTCTATTTTATTATGACAGACCAGCTAGATCTACTGTCTCTATTTTATTATGACAGACCAGCTAGATCTACTGTCTCTATTATATTATGACAGATCAGCTGTATCTACTGTCTCTATTATAATATGACAGACCAGCTACATCTACTGTCTCTATGTCTCTATTATATTGACAGACAGACCAGCTAGATCTACTGTCTCTATTATAATATGTCAGACCAGTGAGATCTACTGTCTCTATTATATTATGACAGACCAGCTAGGTAACTGTCTCTATTATATTATGTCAGACAAGCTAGATCTACTGTCTCTTTTGTAATTTGACAGACCAGCTACATCTACTGTCTCTATTATAATATGTCAGACCAGTGAGATCTACTGTCTCTATTATATTATGACAGACCAGCTGGATCTACTGTCTCTATTGTATTATTACAGACCATCTAGTTCTACTGTCTCTATTATATTATGACAGACCAGCTAGTTCTACTGTCTCTATTATAGTATGACAGACCAGCGAGATCTACTGTCTCTATTATATTATGACAGACCAGCTAGATCTACTGTCTCTATTATATTATGACAGATCAGCTAGATCTACTGTCTCTATTTTATTTTGACAGACCAGCTAGATCTACTGTCTCTATTATATTATGACAGACCAGCTAGATCTGCTGTCTCTGTTGTATTATGACAGACCAGCTAGATCTACTATCTCTATTTTATTATGACAGACCAGCTAGATCTACTATCTCGATTATAATTTGACAGACCAGCTAGATCTACTGTTTCTATTATATTTTGAAAGACCAGCTAGTTCTACTGTCTCTATTATATTATGACAGACCAGCTAGTTCTACTGTCTCTATTATAGTATGACAGACCAGCGATATCTACTGTCTCTATTATATTATGACAGACCAGCTAGATCTACTGTCTCTATTGTATTATGACAGACCAGCTAGATCTACTGTCTCTCTTATATTATGACAGACCAGCTAGATCCACTGTCTCTATTATATTATGACAGACCAGCTAGTTCTACTGTCTCTATTATAGTATGACAGACCAGCTAGATCTACTGTCTCTACTGTTTTATGACAGACCAGCAAGATCTACTGTCTCTATTATATTATGACAGATCAGCTGTATCTACTGTTTCTATTATAATATGACAGACCAGGTAGATCTACTGTCTCTATTATAATATGTCAGACCAGTGAGATCTACTGTCTCTATTATATGATGACAGATCAGCTAGATCTACTGTCTCTATTATATTATGACAGACCAGCTAGATCTACTGTCTCTATTATAGTATGACAGACCAGCTAGATCTAGTGTCTCTATTGTATTATGCCAGACCAGCTAGATCTACTGTCTCTATTGTATTATGACAGATCAGCTAGATCTACTGTCTCTATTATATTATGACAGACCAGCTACATCTACTGTCTCTATTATATTATGACAGATCAGCTGTATCTACTGTCTCTATTATAATATGACAGACCAGCTAGATCTACTGTCTCTATTATATTATGACAGACCAGCTAGATCTAGTGTCTCTATTGTATTATGCCAGACCAGCTAGATCTACTGTCTCTATTGTATTATGGCAGATCAGCTAAATCTGCTGTCTCTATTATATTATGACAGACCAGCTAGATATACTGTCTCTATTATAGTATGACAGACCAGCTAGATCTGCTGTCTCTGTTGTATTATGACAGACCAGCTAGATCTACTGTCTCTATTTTATTATGACAGACCAGCTAGATCTACTGTCTCTATTTTATTATGACAGACCAGCTAGATCTACTGTCTCTATTTTATTATGACAGACCAGCTAGATCTACTGTCTCTATTATATTATGACAGACCAGCTAGATCTGCTGTCTCTGTTGTATTATGACAGACCAGCTAGATCTACTGTCTCTATTTTATTATGACAGACCAGCTAGATCTACTGTCTCTATTATATTATGACAGACCAGCTAG
The DNA here is from genome assembly GCF_023373465.1 of Oncorhynchus keta. Lineage (NCBI taxonomy): Eukaryota > Metazoa > Chordata > Actinopteri > Salmoniformes > Salmonidae > Oncorhynchus > Oncorhynchus keta. The sequence goes on from NW_026279788.1 coordinate 51,606, forward strand.
ATCTACTGTCTCTGTTGTATTATGACAGACCAGCTAGATCTACTGTCTCTATTATATTATGACAGACCAGCTAGATCTACTGTCTCTACTGTTTTATGACAGACCAGCAAGATCTACTGTCTCTATTATATTATGACAGACCAGCTAGGTAACTGTCTCTATTATATTATGTCAGACAAGCTAGATCTACTGTCTCTATTATATTATGTCAGACAAGCTAGATCTACTGTCTCTATTATATTATGACAGACCAGCTAGGTAACTGTCTCTATTATATTATGTCAGACCAGCTAGATCTACTGTCTCTATTATATTATGACAGACCAGCTACATCTACTGTCTCTATTATAATATGTCAGACCAGTGAGATCTACTGTCTCTATTATATTATGACAGACCAGCTGGATCTACTGTCTCTATTATATTATGACAGACCAGCTAGTTCTACTGTCTCTATTATATTATGACAGACCAGCTAGTTCTACTGTCTCTATTATATTATGACAGACCAGCTAGATCTACTGTCTCTATTATATTATGACAGACCAGCTAGATCTACTGTCTCTATTATATTATGACAGATCAGCTAGATCTACTGTCTCTATTTTATTATGACAGACCAGCTAGATCTACTGTCTCTATTATATTATGACAGACCAGCTAGATCTGCTGTCTCTGTTGTATTATGACAGACCAGCTAGATCTACTATCTCTATTTTATTATGACAGACCAGCTAGATCTACTGTCTCTATTTTATTATGACAGACCAGCTAGATCGACTGTCTCTATTATATTATGACAGATCAGCTGTATCTACTGTCTCTATTATAATATGACAGACCAGCTACATCTACTGTCTCTATGTCTCTATTATATTATGACAGACCAGCTAGATCTACTGTCTCTATTATAATATGTCAGACCAGTGAGATCTACTGTCTCTATTATATTATGACAGACCAGCTAGGTAACTGTCTCTATTATATTATGTCAGACCAGCTAGATCTACTGTCTCTATTATATTATGACAGACCAGCTACATCTACTGTCTCTATTATAATATGTCAGACCAGTGAGATCTACTGTCTCTATTATATTATGACAGACCAGCTGGATCTACTGTCTCTATTGTATTATTACAGACCATCTAGTTCTACTGTCTCTATTATATTATGACAGACCAGCTAGTTCTACTGTCTCTATTATAGTATGACAGACCAGCGAGATCTACTGTCTCTATTATATTATGACAGACCAGCTAGGTAACTGTCTCTATTATATTATGTCAGACAAGCTAGATCTACTGTCTCTATTTTATTATGACAGACCAGCTAGATCTACTGTCTCTATTATATATGACAGACCAGCTGAGATCTACTGTCTCTATTATATTATGACAGACCAGCTAGGTAACTGTCTCTATTATATTATGACAGACAAGCTAGATCTACTGTCTCTATTGTAATTATGACAGACCAGCTACATCTACTGTCTCTATTATAATATGTCAGACCAGTGAGATCTACTGTCTCTATTATATTATGACAGACCAGCTGGATCTACTGTCTCTATTGTATTATTACAGACCATCTAGTTCTACTGTCTCTATTATATTATGACAGACCAGCTAGTTCTACTGTCTCTATTATAGTATGACAGACCAGCGAGATCTACTGTCTCTATTATATTATGACAGACCAGCTAGATCTACTGTCTCTATTATATTATGACAGATCAGCTAGATCTACTGTCTCTATTTTATTTTGACAGACCAGCTAGATCTACTGTCTCTATTATATTATGACAGACCAGCTAGATCTACTGTCTCTATTATATTATGACAGACCAGCTAGATCTACTATCTCTATTTTATTATGACAGACCAGCTAGATCTACTATCTCTATTATAATTTGACAGACCAGCTAGATCTACTGTTTCTATTATATTTTGAAAGACCAGCTAGTTCTACTGTCTCTATTATATTATGACAGACCAGCTAGTTCTACTGTCTCTATTATAGTATGACAGACCAGCGATATCTACTGTCTCTATTATATTATGACAGACCAGCTAGATCTACTGTCTCTATTGTATTATGACAGACCAGCTAGATCTACTGTCTCTCTTATATTATGACAGACCAGCTAGATCCACTGTCTCTATTATATTATGACAGACCAGCTAGTTCTACTGTCTCTATTATAGTATGACAGACCAGCTAGATCTACTGTCTCTACTGTTTTATGACAGACCAGCAAGATCTACTGTCTCTATTATATTATGACAGATCAGCTGTATCTACTGTTTCTATTATAATATGACAGACCAGGTAGATCTACTGTCTCTATTATAATATGTCAGACCAGTGAGATCTACTGTCTCTATTATATGATGACAGATCAGCTAGATCTACTGTCTCTATTATATTATGACAGACCAGCTAGATCTACTGTCTCTATTATAGTATGACAGACCAGCTAGATCTAGTGTCTCTATTGTATTATGCCAGACCAGCTAGATCTACTGTCTCTATTGTATTATGACAGATCAGCTAGATCTACTGTCTCTATTATATTATGACAGATCAGCTGTATCTACTGTCTCTATTATATTATGTCAGACCAGCTCTATTATAATCTGAAAGACCAGCTAGATCTACTGTCTCTATTATTTTATGACAGACCAGCTAGATCTACTGTCTCTATTATATATGACAGACCAGCTAGATCTACTGTCTCTATTGTATTATGACAGACCAGCTAGATCTACTGTCTCTATTATATTATGACAGACCAGCTAGATCTACTGTCTCTATTATATTATGACAGACCAGCTAGATCTACTGTCTCTATTATATTATGACAGACCAGCTAGATCTACTGTCTCTATTTTATTATGACAGACCAGCTAGATCTACTGTCTCTATTATATTATGACAGATCAGCTAGATCTACTGTCTCTATTATATTATGACAGACCAGCTAGATCTACTGTCTCTCTATTATATTATGACAGACCAGCTAGATCTACTGTCTCTATTGTATTATGACAGACCAGCTAGATCTACTATCTCTATTTTATTATGACAGACCAGCTAGATCTACTGTCTCTATTATATTATGACAGACCAGCTAGATCTACTGTCTCTATTATATTATGACAGACCAGCTAGATCTACTGTCTCTATTATAATATGACAGACCAGCTAGATCTACTGTCTCTATTATATTATGACAGACCAGCTAGATCTACTGTCTCTATTATATTATGACAGACCAGCTAGTTCTACTGTCTCTATTATATTATGACAGACCAGCTAGATCTACTGTCTCTATTATAGTATGACAGACCAGCTGAGATCTACTGTCTCTATTATATTATGACAGACCAGCTAGATAACTGTCTCTATTATATTATGACAGACCAGCTAGATCTACTGTCTCTATTATAATTATGACAGACCAGCTAGATCTACTGTCTCTATTATAATATGTCAGACCAGCTAGATCTACTGTCTCTATTATATTATGACAGACCAGCTAGATCTACTGTCTCTATTGTATTATTACAGACCATCTAGTTCTACTGTCTCTATTATATTATGACAGACCAGCTAGTTCTACTGTCTCTATTATAGTATGACAGACCAGCGAGATCTACTGTCTCTATTATATTATGACAGACCAGCTAGATCTACTGTCTCTATTATATTATGACAGATCAGCTAGATCTACTGTCTCTATTTTATTATGACAGACCAGCTAGATCTACTGTCTCTATTATATTATGACAGACCAGCTAGATCTACTGTCTCTGTTGTATTATGACAGACCAGCTAGATCTACTATCTCTATTTTATTATGACAGACCAGCTAGATCTACTGTCTCTATTTTATTATGACAGACCAGCTAGATCGACTGTCTCTATTATATTATGACAGATCAGCTGTATCTACTGTCTCTATTATAATATGACAGACCAGCTACATCTACTGTCTCTATGTCTCTATTATATTATGACAGACCAGCTAGATCTACTGTCTCTATTATAATATGTCAGACCAGTGAGATCTACTGTCTCTATTATATTATGACAGACCAGCTAGGTAACTGTCTCTATTATATTATGTCAGACAAGCTAGATCTACTGTCTCTTTTGTAATTTGACAGACCAGCTACATCTACTGTCTCTATTATAATATGACAGACCAGTGAGATCTACTGTCTCTATTATATTATGACAGACCAGCTGGATCTACTGTCTCTATTGTATTATTACAGACCATCTAGTTCTACTGTCTCTATTATATTATGACAGACCAGCTAGTTCTACTGTCTCTATTATAGTATGACAGACCAGCGAGATCTACTGTCTCTATTATATTATGACAGACCAGCTAGATCTACTGTCTCTATTATATTATGACAGATCAGCTAGATCTACTGTCTCTATTTTATTATGACAGACCAGCTAGATCTACTGTCTCTATTATATTATGACAGACCAGCTAGATCTACTGTCTCTGTTGTATTATGACAGACCAGCTAGATCTACTATCTCTATTTTATTATGACAGACCAGCTAGATCTACTATCTCTATTATAATATGACAGACCAGCTAGATCTACTGTTTCTATTATATTTTGAAAGACCAGCTAGTTCTACTGTCTCTATTATATTATGACAGACCAGCTAGTTCTACTGTCTCTATTATAGTATGACAGACCAGCGATATCTACTGTCTCTATTATATTATGACAGACCAGCTAGATCTACTGTCTCTATTATATTATGTCAGACGGGGTGGTGGCAGATCTCACTGTCTCTATTATATTATGACAGACCAGCTGTCTACTGTCTCTATTATATTCCATGCTGTCACAGTTACCAGCCCTTTCTACTGTCTCTATTATATTTATGACAGACCAGGTTCCCTTAGATCATATGACAGACCAGTCTGCCTATTATATTATCCAGACCAGCTAGATCTACTGTCTCTATTTATTATGACAGACCAGCTTTACTCATTCTCTCTGCCTCTCTTTCCAGCTCCTCTATATTTTGACCTCACCCTCTCACCTTGACAGACCCCCTACTGTCACAAGGCATTATGCAATACGCAGACCTCATCTTTACTAGACTGTCTCTTTATAATCATATGACAGACCAGCTAGATCTACTGTCTCTATTATATTATGACAGACCAGCAGATCTACTGTCTCTATTATATTATGACAGACCAGCTAGATCTACTGTCTCTATTCTTATCTTCTCTTCCCTCTATCAAATTTGACAGACCAGCTAGATTCTGTCCTCAACCCTCCTTCCTATTATGACAGACCAGCTTGACTCTATGTCCTATTATATTATGACAGACCAGCTAGATCTACTGTCTCTATTATATTATGACAGACCAGCTAGATCTAGTCTCTATTATATGGATGACAGACCAGCTGACCTGGCATCTACTCCCTCCTCTTATTTTATGACAGTCTCTGCTGCTAAAGCCACTTTCTCCATTCTAAGTTCCAAGCATCTGCCTCTAACCCTAGGAAGCTCTACTGTCTCTATTATATTATGACAGACCAGCTAGATCTACTGTCTCTATTATATTTTGACAGACCAGGTAGATGACTCCGATCCTCGTTTGCTATCACAGACCAGCTAGATCTACTGTCTCTATTATATTCTGACCTCTTTCTCCCCTCTCTCCAGATGAAATATGACAGACCAGCTAGCCCAATCTACTGTCTCTATTATATTATGACAGACCAGCTAGACCTGTCTCCTTACCTCACCTCGCTCATCAACTCATCCCTGACAGCTGATCTACTGTCCCTCTCTCTTATAGATGACAGACCAGCTGAAAAGATCTACTGTCTCTATTCATATTATACAGACCAGTATCCCTTCTCTCTTTTCTCTAAAACTCTTGAGCGTGACAGACCAGCTAGCTCTACTGTCTCTCATTATATTATGACAAACCAGTCAGGTTTCAAGACTAGTCATTCAACTGAGACTGTCTCTATTATATTATGCTCAGACCAGCTAGATCTACTCTGCTCTATTATAGACCTATGACAGCCTTCGATATCTGTGAACCATCAGATTCCTATCCACCCTCTCCAGACCAGCATCTACTGTCTCTATTATATTATGACAGACCAGCTAGATCTACAGGTGTCTCGAGAATTATGTCTCCTCACCAGACCACTGGTGTCCCTAGGGCTCTGTTCTAGGCCCTCTCTTATTCTCGCTATACACCAGACCAGCTCTGTCATCTCACTGTCTCTCCTATATTTATGACAGACCAGCAGATCTAATCTGTCTCTTTCCCCTTCTGATGACCAGGTGGCGAAGATCTGCATGTCTGGCTATTATATTATGACAGACCAGCTAGATCTGAACTGTCTCTATTATATTATGACAGACCAGCTATGATCTACTGTCTCTATTGTATTATGACAGACCAGCTAGATCTGGCTGTCTCTATTATAACACCCTGACGTTCTCAACTAACATCTACTGTCTCTATTATAGGTTCATGCTCTACAGACCAGCTAGACTACTGTCTCTATTATATTATGACAGACCAGGTCCTAATCAGGCACTTGTCATCTATCTTGATTACTGCAGATTCAGCTAGTTGGCTGGGCTGTCTCTATTATTATTATGACAGACCAGCTAGATCTACTGTCTCTATTATATTAAGACAGACCAGCTAGATCTCCACTGTCTCTATTGAAGCTCAGCAGCTAGATCTACTGTATCCGCTACAAGACCATGGTCTACTGTCTCTAGCTTGATATTTATGACAGACCTCAGTACCTCAGGCTCTATTATATTATGACAGACCACAAGGGCACTGCGTTCATCCACCTCTGGCCTGCTCTCTACCACTGAGGAATTATGACAGACCAGCAAAACTGTTCTACTGCTCTGGCCCCCTATGGTGGAACAAACTCCCTCAGACGCCAGGACAGCGGAGTCAATCACCACCTTCCGGAGACACCTGAAACCCCACCTCTTCAAGGAATCTACTGTCTCTATTGTAATTATGACAGACCAGCAACAAGATTTAGATGCAGAGTGGCTGTTACTGGTTGTCATTATAGGTGTATGACAGACCAGCTAATTTACTGTCTCTCTTATAAGATGACAGACCTAAATGACTTAAATGTAAATGTAAATGTAAATCTACTGTCTCTATTATATTATGACAGACCAGCTAGATCTACTGTCTCTATTATATTATGACAGACCAGCTAGATCTACTGTCTCTATTATATTATGACAGACCAGCTAGTTCTACTGTCTCTATTATATTATGACAGACCAGCTAGATCTACTGTCTCTACTGTTTTATGACAGACCAGCTAGATCTACTGTCTCTATTATATTATGACAGACCAGCTAGATCTACTGTCTCTATTATAATATGACAGACCAGGTAGATCTACTGTCTCTATTATAATATGACAGACCAGTGAGATCTACTGTCTCTATTATATTATGACAGATCAGCTAGATCTACTGTCTCTATTATATTATGACAGACCAGCTAGATCTACTGTCTCTATTATATTATGACAGACCAGCTAGATCTACTGTCTCTATTGTATTATGCCAGACCAGCTAGATCTACTGTCTCTATTATATTATGACAGATCAGCTAGATCTACTGTCTCTATTATGTTATGACAGACCAGCTAGATCTACTGTCTCTATTATATTATGACAGATCAGCTGTATCTACTGTCTCTATTATAATATGACAGACCAGCTAGATATACTGTCTCTATTATATTATGACAGACCAGCTAGATCTACTGTCTCTATTATATTATGCCAGACCAGCTAGATCTACTGTCTCTATTATATTATGACAGACCAGCTAAATCTACTGTCTCTATTATATTATGACAGACCAGCTAGATCTACTGTCTCTATTATAGTATGACAGACCAGCTAGATCTACTGTCTCTATTGTATTATGACAGACCAGCTAGATCTACTGTCTCTATTTATTATGACAGACCAGCTAGATCTACTGTCTCTATTGTATTATGACAGACCAGCTAGATCTACTGTCTCTATTTTATTATGACAGACCAGCTAGATCTACTGTCTCTATTATATTATGACAGACCAGCTAGATCTGCTGTCTCTGTTGTATTATGACAGACCAGCTAGATCTACTATCTCTATTTTATTATGACAGACCAGCTAGATCTACTGTCTCTATTATATTATGACAGACCAGCTAGATCTACTGTCTCTATTATATTATGACAGACCAGCTAGATCTACTGTCTCTATTATATTATGACAGACCAGCTAGATCTAGTGTCTCTATTGTATTATGCCAGACCAGCTAGATCTACTGTCTCTATTGTATTATGACAGATCAGCTAGATCTACTGTCTCTATTATATTATGACAGACCAGCTACATCTACTGTCTCTATTATATTATGACAGATCAGCTGTATCTACTGTCTCTATTATAATATGACAGACCAGCTACATCTACTGTCTCTATGTCTCTATTATATTATGACAGACCAGCTAGATCTACTGTCTCTATTATAATATGTCAGACCAGTGAGATCTACTGTCTCTATTATATTATGACAGACCAGCTAGGTAACTGTCTCTATTATATTATGTCAGACAAGCTAGATCTACTGTCTCTATTGTAATTTGACAGACCAGCTACATCTACTGTCTCTGTTATAATATGTCAGACCAGTGAGATCTACTGTCTCTATTATATTATGACAGACCATCTAGTTCTACTGTCTCTATTATATTATGACAGACCAGCTAGTTCTACTGTCTCTATTATATTATGACAGACCAGCTAGTTCTACTGTCTCTATTATAGTATGACAGACCAGCGAGATCTACTGTCTCTATTATATTATGACAGACCAGCTAGATCTACTGTCTCTATTATATTATGACAGATCAGCTAGATCTACTGTCTCTATTTTATTTTGACAGACCAGCTAGATCTACTGTCTCTATTATAATATGTCAGACCAGCTGAGATCTACTGTCTCTATTATATTATGACAGACCAGCTGGATCTACTGTCTCTATTGTATTATGACAGACCATCTAGTTCTACTGTCTCTATTATATTATGACAGACCAGCTAGTTCTACTGTCTCTATTATTATAGTATGACAGACCAGCGAGATCTACTGTCTCTATTATATTATGACAGACCAGCTAGATCTACTGTCTCTATTTTATTATGACAGACCAGCTAGATCTACTGTCTCTATTATATTATGACAGACCAGCTAGATCTGCTGTCTCTGTTGTATTATGACAGACCAGCTAGATCTACTATCTCTATTTTATTATGACAGACCAGCTAGATCGACTGTCTCTATTATATTATGACAGATCAGCTGTATCTACTGTCTCTATTATAATATGACAGACCAGCTACATCTACTGTCTCTATGTCTCTATTATATTATGACAGACCAGCTAGATCTACTGTCTCTATTATAATATGTCAGACCAGTGAGATCTACTGTCTCTATTATATTATGACAGACCAGCTAGATCTACTGTCTCTATTGTATTATGACAGACCAGCTAGATCTACTGTCTCTATTATAGTATGACAGACCAGCTAGATCTAGTGTCTCTATGTCTCTATTATTATGACAGACCAGCTAGATCTACTGTCTCTATTATAATATGACAGACCAGCTAGATCTACTGTCTCTATTTTATTATGACAGACCAGCTAGATCTACTGTCTCTATTATATTATGACAGATCAGCTGTATCTACTGTCTCTATTATAATATGACAGACCAGCTACATCTACTGTCTCTATGTCTCTATTATATTATGACAGACCAGCTAGATCTACTGTCTCTATTATAATATGTCAGACCAGTGAGATCTACTGTCTCTATTATATTATGACAGACCAGCTAGGTAACTGTCTCTATTATATTATGTCAGACAAGCTAGATCTACTGTCTCTTTTGTAATTTGACAGACCAGCTACATCTACTGTCTCTATTATAATATGTCAGACCAGTGAGATCTACTGTCTCTATTATATTATGACAGACCAGCTGGATCTACTGTCTCTATTGTATTATTACAGACCATCTAGTTCTACTGTCTCTATTATATTATGACAGACCAGCTAGTTCTACTGTCTCTATTATAGTATGACAGACCAGCGAGATCTACTGTCTCTATTATATTATGACAGACCAGCTAGATCTACTGTCTCTATTATATTATGACAGATCAGCTAGATCTACTGTCTCTATTTTATTATGACAGACCAGCTAGATCTACTGTCTCTATTATATTATGACAGACCAGCTAGATCTGCTGTCTCTGTTGTATTATGACAGACCAGCTAGATCTACTATCTCTATTTTATTATGACAGACCAGCTAGATCTACTGTCTCTATTTTATTATGACAGACCAGCTAGATCGACTGTCTCTATTATATTATGACAGATCAGCTGTATCTACTGTCTCTATTATAATATGACAGACCAGCTACATCTACTGTCTCTATGTCTCTATTATATTATGACAGACCAGCTAGATCTACTGTCTCTATTATAATATGTCAGACCAGTGAGATCTACTGTCTCTATTATATTATGACAGACCAGCTGGATCTACTGTCTCTATTGTATTATTACAGACCATCTAGTTCTACTGTCTCTATTATATTATGACAGACCAGCTAGTTCTACTGTCTCTATTATAGTATGACAGACCAGCGAGATCTACTGTCTCTATTATATTATGACAGACCAGCTAGATCTACTGTCTCTATTATATTATGACAGATCAGCTAGATCTACTGTCTCTATTTTATTTTGACAGACCAGCTAGATCTACTGTCTCTATTATATTATGACAGACCAGCTAGATCTGCTGTCTCTGTTGTATTATGACAGACCAGCTAGATCTACTATCTCTATTTTATTATGACAGACCAGCTAGATCTACTATCTCGATTATAATTTGACAGACCAGCTAGATCTACTGTTTCTATTATATTTTGAAAGACCAGCTAGTTCTACTGTCTCTATTATATTATGACAGACCAGCTAGTTCTACTGTCTCTATTATAGTATGACAGACCAGCGATATCTACTGTCTCTATTATATTATGACAGACCAGCTAGATCTACTGTCTCTATTGTATTATGACAGACCAGCTAGATCTACTGTCTCTCTTATATTATGACAGACCAGCTAGATCCACTGTCTCTATTATATTATGACAGACCAGCTAGTTCTACTGTCTCTATTATAGTATGACAGACCAGCTAGATCTACTGTCTCTACTGTTTTATGACAGACCAGCAAGATCTACTGTCTCTATTATATTATGACAGATCAGCTGTATCTACTGTTTCTATTATAATATGACAGACCAGGTAGATCTACTGTCTCTATTATAATATGTCAGACCAGTGAGATCTACTGTCTCTATTATATGATGACAGATCAGCTAGATCTACTGTCTCTATTATATTATGACAGACCAGCTAGATCTACTGTCTCTATTATAGTATGACAGACCAGCTAGATCTAGTGTCTCTATTGTATTATGCCAGACCAGCTAGATCTACTGTCTCTATTGTATTATGACAGATCAGCTAGATCTACTGTCTCTATTATGTTATGACAGACCAGCTACATCTACTGTCTCTATTATATTATGACAGATCAGCTGTATCTACTGTCTCTATTATAATATGACAGACCAGCTAGATATACTGTCTCTATTATAGTATGACAGACCAGCTAGATCTAGTGTCTCTATTGTATCATGCCAGACCAGCTAGATCTACTGTCTCTATTGTATTATGGCAGATCAGCTAAATCTGCTGTCTCTATTATATTATGACAGACCAGCTAGATATACTGTCTCTATTATAGTATGACAGACCAGCTAGATCTGCTGTCTCTGTTGTATTATGACAGACCAGCTAGATCTACTGTCTCTATTTTATTATGACAGAGCAGCTAGATCTACTGTCTCTATTATATTATGACAGATCAGCTAGATCTACTGTCTCTATTTTATTATGACAGACCAGCTAGATCTACTGTCTCTATTATATTATGACAGACCAGCTAGATCTGCTGTCTCTGTTGTATTATGACAGACCAGCTAGATCTACTATCTCTATTTTATTATGACAGACCAGCTAGATCTACTGTCTCTATTATATTATGACAGACCAGCTAGATCTGCTGTCTCTGTTGTATTATGACAGACCAGCTAGATCTACTGTCTCTATTATAGTATGACAGACCAGCTAGATCTAGTGTCTCTATTGTATTATGCCAGACCAGCTAGATCTACTGTCTCTATTGTATTATGACAGATCAGCGAGATCTACTGTCTCTATTGTATTATGACAGACCAGCTAGATCTACTGTCTCTATTATATTATGACAGACCAGCTAGATCTACTGTCTCTATTATGTTATGACAGACCAGCTACATCTACTGTCTCTATTATATTATGACAGATCAGCTGTATCTACTGTCTCTATTATAATATGACAGACCAGCTAGATATACTGTCTCTATTATAGTATGACAGACCAGCTAGATCTAGTGTCTCTATTGTATCATGCCAGACCAGCTAGATCTACTGTCTCTATTGTATTATGGCAGATCAGCTAAATCTGCTGTCTCTATTATATTATGACAGACCAGCTAGATATACTGTCTCTATTATAGTATGACAGACCAGCTAGATCTGCTGTCTCTGTTGTATTATGACAGACCAGCTAGATCTACTGTCTCTATTTTATTATGACAGACCAGCTAGATCTACTGTCTCTATTATATTATGACAGATCAGCTAGATCTACTGTCTCTATTTTATTATGACAGACCAGCTAGATCTACTGTCTCTATTATATTATGACAGACCAGCTAGATCTGCTGTCTCTGTTGTATTATGACAGACCAGCTAGATCTACTATCTCTATTTTATTATGACAGACCAGCTAGATCTACTGTCTCTATTATATTATGACAGACCAGCTAGATCTACTGTCTCTGTTATATTATGACAGACCAGCTAGATCTACTGTCTCTATTATAGTATGACAGACCAGCTAGATCTACTGTCTCTATTATATTATGCCAGACCAGCTAGATCTACTGTCTCTATTGTATTATGACAGATCAGCTAGATCTACTGTCTCTATTGTATTATGACAGACCAGCTAGATCTACTGTCTCTATTATATTATGACAGACCAGCTAGATCTACTGTCTCTATTATATTATGACAGACCAGCTAGATCTACTGTCTCTATTGTATTATGACAGACCAGCTAGATCTACTGTCTCTATTATATTATGACAGACCAGCTAGATCTACTGTCTCTATTATATTATGACAGACCAGCTAGATCTACTGTCTCTATTTTATTATGACAGACCAGCTAGATCTACTGTCTCTATTATATTATGACAGACCAGCTAGTTCTACTGTCTCTATTATAGTATGACAGACCAGCGAGATCTACTGTCTCTATTATATTATGACAGACCAGCTAGATCTACTGTCTCTATTATATTATGACAGACCAGCTAGATCTGCTGTCTCTGTTGTATTATGACAGACCAGCTAGATCTACTGTCTCTATTTTATTATGACAGACCAGCTAGATCTACTGTCTCTATTTTATTATGACAGACCAGCTAGATCTACTGTCTCTATTATATTATGACAGATCAGCTGTATCTACTGTCTCTATTATAATATGACAGACCAGCTACATCTACTGTCTCTATGTCTCTATTATATTATGACAGACCAGCTAGATCTACTGTCTCTATTATAATATGTCAGACCAGTGAGATCTACTGTCTCTATTATATTATGACAGACCAGCTGGATCTACTGTCTCTATTGTATTATTACAGACCATCTAGTTCTACTGTCTCTATTATAATATGACAGACCAGCTACATCTACTGTCTCTATGTCTCTATTATATTATGACAGACCAGCTAGATCTACTGTCTCTATTATAATATGTCAGACCAGCTAGATCTACTGTCTCTATTTTATTATGACAGACCAGCTAGATCGACTGTCTCTATTATATTATGACAGATCAGCTGTATCTACTGTCTCTATTATAATATGACAGACCAGCTACATCTACTGTCTCTATGTCTCTATTATATTATGACAGACCAGCTAGATCTACTGTCTCTATTATAATATGTCAGACCAGTGAGATCTACTGTCTCTATTATATTATGACAGACCAGCTAGGTAACTGTCTCTATTATATTATGTCAGACAAGCTAGATCTACTGTCTCTTTTATAATTTGACAGACCAGCTACATCTACTGTCTCTATTATAATATGTCAGACCAGTGAGATCTACTGTCTCTATTATATTATGACAGACCAGCTGGATCTACTGTCTCTATTGTATTATTACAGACCATCTAGTTCTACTGTCTCTATTATATTATGACAGACCAGCTAGTTCTACTGTCTCTATTATATTATGACAGACCAGCTAGATCTACTGTCTCTATTATATTATGACAGACCAGCTAGATCTACTGTCTCTATTATATTATGACAGATCAGCTAGATCTACTGTCTCTATTTTATTATGACAGACCAGCTAGATCTACTGTCTCTATTATATTATGACAGACCAGCTAGATCTGCTGTCTCTGTTGTATTATGACAGACCAGCTAGATCTACTATCTCTATTTTATTATGACAGACCAGCTAGATCTACTGTCTCTATTTTATTATGACAGACCAGCTAGATCAACTGTCTCTATTATATTATGACAGATCAGCTGTATCTACTGTCTCTATTATAATATGACAGACCAGCTAGATCTACTGTCTCTATTATAATATGTCAGACCAGCTAGATCTACTGTCTCTATTTTATTATGACAGACCAGCTAGATCTACTGTCTCTATTATATTATGACAGACCAGCTGTATCTACTGTCTCTATTATATTATGACAGACCAGCTAGATCTACTGTCTCTATTATATTATGACAGACCAGCTAGATCTACTGTCTCTATTATATTATGACAGACCAGCTGGATCTACTGTCTCTATTGTATTATTACAGACCATCTAGTTCTACTGTCTCTATTATATTATGACAGACCAGCTAGTTCTACTGTCTCTATTATAATATGACAGACCAGCTAGATCTCTGTCTCTATGTCTCTATTATATTATGACAGACCAGCTAGATCTACTGTCTCTATTATAATATGACAGACCAGCTGAGATCTACTGTCTCTATTATATTATGACAGACCAGCTAGGTACTGTCTCTATTATATTATGACAGACCAGCTAGATCTACTGTCTCTATTATAATTATGACAGACCAGCTAGATCTACTGTCTCTATTATATTATGACAGACCAGCTAGATCTACTGTCTCTATTGTATTATGACAGACCAGCTAGATCTACTGTCTCTATTATATTATGACAGACCAGCTAGATCTACTGTCTCTATTGTATTATGCCAGACCAGCTAGATCTACTGTCTCTATTGTATTATGACAGACCAGCTAGATCTACTGTCTCTATTGTATTATGCCAGACCAGCTAGATCTACTGTCTCTATTGTATTATGACAGATCAGCTAGATCTACTGTCTCTATTATGTTATGACAGACCAGCTAGATCTACTGTCTCTATTATATTATGACAGATCAGCTGTATCTACTGTCTCTATTATAATATGACAGACCAGCTAGATATACTGTCTCTATTATAGTATGACAGACCAGCTAGATCTAGTGTCTCTATTGTATCATGCCAGACCAGCTAGATCTACTGTCTCTATTATATTATGACAGATCAGCTAAATCTGCTGTCTCTATTATATTATGACAGACCAGCTAGATATACTGTCTCTATTATAGTATGACAGACCAGCTAGATCTGCTGTCTCTGTTGTATTATGACAGACCAGCTAGATCTACTGTCTCTATTATATTATGACAGAGCAGCTAGATCTACTGTCTCTATTATATTATGACAGATCAGCTAGATCTACTGTCTCTATTTTATTATGACAGACCAGCTAGATCTACTGTCTCAATGTCTATTATATTATGACAGACCAGCTAGATCTACTGTCTCTGTTGTATTATGACAGACCAGCTAGATCTACTATCTCTATTTTATTATGACAGACCAGCTAGATCTACTGTCTCTATTATATTATGACAGACCAGCTAGATCTGCTGTCTCTGTTGTATTATGACAGACCAGCTAGATCTACTGTCTCTATTATAGTATGACAGACCAGCGAGATCTACTGTCTCTATTATATTATGACAGACCAGCTAGATCTACTGTCTCTATTGTATTATGACAGACCAGCTAGATCTACTGTCTCTCTTATATTATGACAGACCAGCTAGATCCACTGTCTCTATTATATTATGACAGATCAGCTAGATCTACTGTCTATGTTGTATTATGACAGACCAGCTAGATCTACTATCTCTATTTTATTATGACAGACCAGCTAGATCTACTGTCTCTATTATATTATGACAGACCAGCTAGATCTACTATCTCTATTTTATTATGCCAGACCAGCTAGATCTACTGTCTCTATTATATTATGACAGACCAGCTAGATCTACTGTCTCTATTGTATTATGCCAGACCAGCTAGATCTACTGTCTCTATTATAGTATGACAGACCAGCTAGATCTACTGTCTCTATTATATTATGACAGACCAGCTAGATCTACTGTCTCTATTATATTATGACAGACCAGCTAGATCTGCTGTCTCTATTATATTATGACAGACCAGCTAGATCTACTATCTCTATTTTATTATGACAGACCAGCTAGATCTACTGTCTCTATTTTATTATGACAGACCAGCTAGATCGACTGTCTCTATTATATTATGACAGACCAGCTGATCTACTGTCTCTATTATATATGACAGACCAGCTAGATCTACTGTCTATATGTCTCTATTATATTATGACAGACCAGCTAGATCTACTGTCTCTATTATAATATGTCAGACCAGTGAGATCTACTGTCTCTATTATATTATGACAGACCAGCTGGATCTACTGTCTCTATTATATTATGACAGACCAGCTAGATCTACTGTCTCTATTATATTATGACAGACCAGCTACATCTACTGTATCTATGTCTCTATTATATTATGACAGACCAGCTAGATCTACTGTCTCTATTATAATATGTCAGACCAGCTAGATCTACTGTCTCTATTTTATTATGACAGACCAGCTAGATCGACTGTCTCTATTATATTATGACAGATCAGCTGTATCTACTGTCTCTATTATAATATGACAGACCAGCTACATCTACTGTCTCTATGTCTCTATTATATTATGACAGACCAGCTAGATCTACTGTCTCTATTATAATATGTCAGACCAGTGAGATCTACTGTCTCTATTATATTATGACAGACCAGCTAGGTAACTGTCTCTATTATATTATGTCAGACAAGCTAGATCTACTGTCTCTTTTGTAATTTGACAGACCAGCTACATCTACTGTCTCTATTATAATATGTCAGACCAGTGAGATCTACTGTCTCTATTATATTATGACAGACCAGCTGGATCTACTGTCTCTATTGTATTATTACAGACCATCTAGTTCTACTGTCTCTATTATATTATGACAGACCAGCTAGTTCTACTGTCTCTATTATAGTATGACAGACCAGCGAGATCTACTGTCTCTATTATATTATGACAGACCAGCTAGATCTACTGTCTCTATTATATTATGACAGACCAGCTAGATCTGCTGTCTCTGTTGTATTATGACAGACCAGCTAGATCTACTATCTCTATTTTATTATGACAGACCAGCTAGATCTACTGTCTCTATTATATTATGACAGACCAGCTAGATCTACTATCTCTATTTTATTATGCCAGACCAGCTAGATCTACTGTCTCTATTGTATTATGACAGATCAGCTAGATCTACTGTCTCTATTATATTATGACAGACCAGCTGTATCTACTGTCTCTATTATAATATGACAGACCAGCTAGATCTACTGTCTCTATTATATTATGTCAGACCAGCTAGATCTACTGTCTCTATTTTATTATGACAGACCAGCTAGATCTACTGTCTCTATTATATTATGACAGATCAGCTGTATCTACTGTCTCTATTATATTATGACAGACCAGCTAGATCTACTGTCTCTATTATAATATGACAGACCAGTGAGATCTACTGTCTCTATTATATTATGACAGACCAGCTGGATCTACTGTCTCTATTGTATTATTACAGACCATCTAGTTCTACTGTCTCTATTATAGTATGACAGACCAGCTAGATCTACTGTCTCTATTATATTATGACAGACCAGCTACATCTACTGTCTCTATGTCTCTATTATATTATGACAGACCAGCTAGATCTACTGTCTCTATTATAATATGTCAGACCAGTGAGATCTACTGTCTCTATTATATTATGACAGACCAGCTAGGTAACTGTCTCTATTATATTATGTCAGACAAGCTAGATCTACTGTCTCTATTGTAATTTGACAGACCAGCTACATCTACTGTCTCTATTATAATATGTCAGACCAGTGAGATCTACTGTCTCTATTATATTATGACAGACCAGCTGGATCTACTGTCTCTATTGTATTATTACAGACCATCTAGTTCTACTGTCTCTATTATATTATGACAGACCAGCTAGTTCTACTGTCTCTATTATAGTATGACAGACCAGCGAGATCTACTGTCTCTATTATATTATGACAGACCAGCTAGATCTACTGTCTCTATTATATTATGACAGATCAGCTAGATCTACTGTCTCTATTTTATTATGACAGACCAGCTAGATCTACTGTCTCTATTATATTATGACAGACCAGCTAGATCTGCTGTCTCTGTTGTATTATGACAGACCAGCTAGATCTACTATCTCTATTTTATTATGACAGACCAGCTAGATCTACTGTCTCTATTTTATTATGACAGACCAGCTAGATCGACTGTCTCTATTATATTATGACAGATCAGCTGTATCTACTGTCTCTATTATAATATGACAGACCAGCTACATCTACTGTCTCTATGTCTCTATTATATTATGACAGACCAGCTAGATCTACTGTCTCTATTATAATCAAATCAAATCAAATCAAATAAAATCAAATTTTATTTGTCACATACAGCAGATGTTAAATGCGAGTGTAGCGAAATGCTTGTGCTTCTAGTTCCGACAATGCAGTGATAACCAACAAGTAATCTAACTAACAATTCCAAAACTACTGTCTTATACACAGTGTAAGGGGATAAGGAATATGTACATAAGGATATATGAATGAGTGATGGTACAGAGCAGCATACAGTAGATGGTATCGAGTACAGTATATACATATGAGATGAGTGTGTAGACAAAGTAAACAAAGTGGCATAGTTAAAGTGGCTAGTGATACATGTGTTACATAAGGATGCAGTCGATGATGTAGAGTACAGTATATACATATGCATATGAGATGAATAATGTAGGGTAAGTAACATTATATAAGGTAGCATTGTTTAAAGTGGCTAGTGATATATTTACATAATTCCCATCAATTCCCATTATTAAAATGGCTGGAGTTGGGTCAGTGTCAATGACAGTGTGTTGGCAGCAGCCACTCACACTGTTAGTGGTGGCTGTTTAACAGTCTGATGGCCTTGAGATAGAAGCTGTTTTTCAGTCTCTCGGTCCCAGCTTTGATGCACCTGTACTGACCTCGCCTTCTGGATGATAGCGGGGTGAACAGGCAGTGGTTCGGGTGGTTGATGTCCTTGATGATCTTTATGGCCTTCCTGTAACAACGGGTGGTGTAGGTGTCCTGGAGGGCAGGTAGTTTGCCCCCGGTGATGCGTTGTGCAGTCCTCACTACCCTCTGGAGAGCCTTACGGTTGAGGGCGGAGCAGTTGCCGTACCAGGCGGTGATACAGCCCGCCAGGATGCTCTCGATTGTGCATCTGTAGAAGTTTGTGAGTGCTTTTGGTGACAAGCCGAATTTCTTCAGCCTCCTGAGGTTGAATAGGCGCTGCTGCGCCTTCTTCACGACGCTGTCAGTGTGAGTGGACCAATTCAGTTTGTCTGTGATGTGTATGCCGAGGAACTTAAAACTAGCTACCCTCTCCACTACTGTTCCATCGATGTGGATAGGGGGTGTTCCTCTGCTGTTTCCTGAAGTCCACAATCATCTCCTTAGTTTTGTTGACGTTGAGTGTGAGGTTATTTTCCTGACACCACACTCCGAGGGCCCTCACCTCCTCCCTGTAGGCCGTCTCGTCGTTGTTGGTAATCAAGCCTACCACTGTTGTGTCGTCCGCAAACTTGATGATTGAGTTGGAGGCGTGCGTGGCCACGCAGTCGTGGGTGAACAGGGAGTACAGGAGAGGGCTCAGAACGCACCCTTGTGGGGCCCCGTGTTGAGGATCAGCGGGAGGAGATGTTGTTGCCTACCCTCACCACCTGGGGGCGGCCCGTCAGGAAGTCCAGTACCCAGTTGCACAGGGCGGGGTCGAGACCCAGGGTCTCGAGCTTGATGACGAGCTTGGAGGGTACTATGGTGTTGAATGCCGAGCTGTAGTCGATGAACAGCATTCTCACATAGGTATTCCTCTTGTCCAGGTGGGTTAGGGCAGTGTGCAGTGTGGTTGAGATTGCATCGTCTGTGGACCTATTTGGGCGGTAAGCAAATTGGAGTGGGTCTAGGGTGTCAGGTAGGGTGGAGGTGATATGGTCCTTGACTAGTCTCTCAAAGCACTTCATGATGACGGAAGTGAGTGCTACGGGCGGTAGTCGTTTAGCTCAGTTACCTTAGCTTTCTTGGGAACAGGAACAATGGTGGCCCTCTTGAAGCATGTGGGAACAGCAGACTGGTATAGGGATTGATTGAATATGTCCGTAAACACACCGGCCAGCTGGTCTGCGCATGCTCTGAGGGCGCGGCTGGGGATGCCGTCTGGGCCTGCAGCCTTGCGAGGGTTAACACGTTTAAATGTCTTACTCACCTCGGCTGCAGTGAAGGAGAGACCGCATGTTTCCGTTGCAGGCCGTGTCAGTGGCACTGTATTGTCCTCAAAGCGGGCAAAAAGTTATTTAGTCTGCCTGGGAGCAAGACATCCTGGTCCGTGACTGGGCTGGATTTCATCTTGTAGTCCGTGATTGACTGTAGACCCTGCCACATGCCTCTTGTGTCTGAGCCATTGAATTGAGATTCCACTTTGTCTCTGTACTGACGCTTAGCTTGTTTAATAGCCTTGCGGAGGGAATAGCTGCACTGTTTGTATTCAGTCATGTTGCCAGACACCTTGCCCTGATTAAAAGCAGTGGTTCGCGCTTTCAGTTTCACGCGAATGCTGCCATCAATCCACGGTTTCTGGTTTGGGAATGTTTTTATCGTTGCTATGGGAACGACATCTTCGACGCACGTTCTAATGAACTCGCACACCGAATCAGCGTATTCGTCAATATTCCCATCTGACGCAATACGAAACATGTCCCAGTCCACGTGATGGAAGCAGTCTTGGAGTGTAGAGTCAGCTTGGTCTGACCAGCGTTGGACAGACCTCAGCGTGGGAGCCTCTTGTTTTAATTTCTGCCTGTAGGCAGGGATCAGCAAAATGGAGTCGTGGTCAGCTTTTCCGAAAGGGGGCGGGGCAGGGCCTTATATGCGTCGCGGAAGTTAGAGTAACAATGATCCAAGGTTTTACCACCCCTGGTTGCGCAATCGATATGCTGATAAAATTTAGGGAGTCTTGTTTTCAGATTGGCTTTGTTAAAATCCCCAGCTACAATGAATGCAGCCTCCGGATAAATGTTTTCCAGTTTGCAAAGAGTTAAATAAAGTTGTTCAGAGCCATCGATGTGTCTGCTTGGGGGATATATACGGCTGTGATTATAATCGAAGAGAATTCTCTTGGAAGATAATGCGGTCTACATTTGATTGTGAGGAATTCTAAATCAGGTGAACAGAAGGATTTGAGTTCCTGTATGTTTCCTTCATCACACCATGTCCCGTTAGTCATGAGGCATACGCCCCCACCACTCTTCTTACCAGAGAGATGTTTGTTTCTGTCCGCGCGATGCGTGGAGAAACCCGTTGGCTGCACCGCCCTGGATAGCGTCTTCCCAGTAAGCCATGTTTCCGTAAAGCAAAGAACGTTACAGTCTCTGATGTCCCTCTGGAATGCCACCCTTGCTCGGATTTCATCAACCTTGTTGTCGAGAGACTGGACATTGGCAAGAAGAATACTGGGAAGTGGTGCGCGATGTGCCCTTTTTCGGAGTCTGACCAGAACACCGCCACGTTTCCCTCTTTTCGTAGTCGTTTCCTTGGGTCGCTGCAAGCGATCCATTCCGTTGTCCTGTTTGTAAGGCAGAACACAGGATCGTCGCGGAAAACATATTCTTGGTCGTACTGATGGTGAGTTGACGCTGATCTTATATTCAGTAGTTCTTCTCGACTGTATGTAATGAAACCTAAGATGACCTGGGGTACTAATGTAAGAAATAACACGTAAAAAAAACAAAAAACTGCATAGTTTCCTAGGAACGCGTTTGCGAGGCGGCCATCTCAGTCGGCGCCGGAAGTTATGACAGTGAGATCTACTGTCTCTATTATATTATGACAGACCAGCTAGATCTACTGTCTCTATTATATTATGACAGACCAGCTAGATCTACTGTCTCTATTAGAATATGACAGACCAGCTACATCTACTGTCTCTATGTCTCTATTATAACATGATAGACTAGCTAGATCTACTGATTCTATTGTAATATGACAGACCAGCTAGATCTACTGTCTCTATTCTATTATGACAGACCAGCTAGATCTACTGTCTCTATTATAATATGACAGACCAGCTAGATCTACTGTCTCTATTATAATATGACAGACCAGGAAGATCTACTGTATCTATTATATTATGACAGACCAGCTAGATCTACTGTCTCTATTATAATATGACAGACCAGTGAGATCTACTGTCTCTATTATATTATGACAGACCAGCTAGGTAACTGTCTCTATTATATTATGACAGACCAGCTAGATCTACTGTCTCTTTTGTAATTTGACAGACCAGCTAGATCTACTGTCTCTATTATAATATGTCAGACCAGTGAGATCTACTGTCTCTATTATATTATGACAGACCAGCTGGATCTACTGTCTCTATTGTATTATTACAGACCAGCTAGATCTACTGTCTCTATTATATTATGACAGACCAGCTAGATCTACTGTCTCTATTATATTATGACAGACCAGCTAGATCTACTGTCTCTATTATATTATGACAGACCAGCTAGATCTACTGTCTCTATTATATTATGACAGACCAGCTAGATCTACTGTCTCTATTTTATTATGACAGACCAGCTAGATCTACTGTCTCTATTATATTATGACAGACCAGCTAGATCTACTGTCTCTGTTGTATTATGACAGACCAGCTAGATCTACTGTCTCTATTTTATTATGACAGACCAGTTAGATCTACTGTCTCTATTGTATTATGACAGACCAGCTAGATCTACTGTCTCTATTATATTATGACAGACCAGCTAGATCTACTGTCTCTATTATATTATGACAGACCAGCTAGATCTACTGTCTCTATGTCTCTATTATATTATGACAGACCAGCTAGATCTACTGTCTCTATTATAATATGACAGACCAGCTGAGATCTACTGTCTCTATTATATTATGACAGACCAGCTAGATCTACTGTCTCTATTGTATTATTACAGACCATCTAGTTCTACTGTCTCTATTATATTATGACAGACCAGCTAGATCTACTGTCTCTATTATAATATGACAGACCAGCTAGATCTACTGTCTCTATGTCTCTATTATATTATGACAGACCAGCTAGATCTACTGTCTCTATTATAATATGACAGACCAGCTAGATCTACTGTCTCTATTATATTATGACAGACCAGCTAGATCTACTGTCTCTATTATATTATGACAGACCAGCTAGATCTACTGTCTCTATTGTATTATGACAGACCAGCTAGATCTACTGTCTCTATTATAATATGACAGACCAGCTGAGATCTACTGTCTCTATTATATTATGACAGACCAGCTAGATCTACTGTCTCTATTGTATTATGACAGACCAGCTAGTTCTACTGTCTCTATTATATTATGACAGACCAGCTAGATCTACTGTCTCTATTATAGTATGACAGACCAGCGAGATCTACTGTCTCTATTATATTATGACAGACCAGCTAGATCTACTGTCTCTATTATATTATGACAGACCAGCTAGATCTACTGTCTCTATTATATTATGACAGACCAGCTAGATCTACTGTCTCTATTATATTATGACAGACCAGCTAGATCTACTGTCTCTGTTGTATTATGACAGACCAGCTAGATCTACTGTCTCTATTATATTATGACAGACCAGCTAGATCTACTGTCTCTATTATATTATGACAGACCAGCTAGATCTACTGTCTCTATTATATTATGACAGACCAGCTAGATCTACTGTCTCTATTATAATATGGCAGACCAGCTATATCTACTGTCTCTATTGTATTATGACAGACCAGCTAGATCTACTGTCTCTATTATAATATGACAGGCCAGCTAGATCTACTGTCTCTATTATATTATGACAGACCAGCTAGATCTACTGTCTCTATTGTATTTTGACAGACCATCTAGATCTACTGTCTCTATTATATTATGACAGACCAGCTAGATCTACTGTCTCTATTATATTATGACAGACAAGCTAGATCTACTGTCTCTATTATAATATGACAGGCCAGCTAGATCTACTGTCTCTATTATATTATTACAGACCAGCTAGATCTGCTGTCTCTAATATATTATGACAGTCAAGCTAGATCTACTGTCTCTATTGTTTTATGACAGACCAGCTAGATCTACTGTCTCTGTTGTATTATGACAGACCAGCTAGATCTACTATCTCTATTTTATTATGACAGACCAGCTAGATCTACTGTCTCGATTATAATTTGACAGACCAGCTAGATCTACTGTTTCTATTATATTTTGACAGACCAGCTAGTTCTACTGTCTCTATTATATTATGACAGACCAGCTAGTTCTACTGTCTCTATTATAGTATGACAGACCAGCTAGATCTACTGTCTCTATTATATTATGACAGACCAGCTAGATCTACTGTCTCTATTGTATTATGACAGACCAGCTAGATCTACTGTCTCTCTTATATTATGACAGACCAGCTAGATCCACTGTCTCTATTATAGTATGACAGACCAGCTAGATCTAGTGTCTCTATTGTATTATGCGAGACCAGCTAGATCTACTGTCTCTACTGTTTTATGACAGACCAGCTAGATCTACTGTCTCTATTATATTATGACAGATCAGCTGTATCTACTGTCTCTATTATAATATGACAGACCAGGTAGATCTACTGTCTCTATTATAATATGTCAGACCAGTGAGATCTACTGTCTCTATTATATGATGACAGACCAGCTAGATCTACTGTCTCTATTATATTATGACAGACCAGCTAGATCTACTGTCTCTATTATAGTATGACAGACCAGCTAGATCTAGTGTGTCTCTATTATATTATGCCAGACCAGCTAGATCTACTGTCTCTATTGTATTATGACAGATCAGCTAGATCTACTGTCTCTATTATGTTATGACAGACCAGCTAGATCTACTGTCTCTATTATATTATGACAGATCAGCTGTATCTACTGTCTCTATTATAATATGACAGACCAGCTAGATATACTGTCTCTATTATAGTATGACAGACCAGCTAGATCTAGTGTCTCTATTGTATCATGCCAGACCAGCTAGATCTACTGTCTCTATTGTATTATGGCAGATCAGCTAAATCTGCTGTCTCTATTATATTATGACAGACCAGCTAGATATACTGTCTCTATTATAGTATGACAGACCAGCTAGATCTGCTGTCTCTGTTGTATTATGACAG
>NW_026279789.1:0-37500 GCF_023373465.1 Oncorhynchus keta
TAACTGCTGCAAACTAACACAGACTAAGGACATCAAGACACTCAGACAATCACCCACAATACAACCAAAAGAATATGGCTGCCTAATTATGGTTCCCAGACAACGATAAACACCTGCCTCTGATTGAGAACCTTCAGACAGCCATAGACTAACCTAGAACACCCCACTAAGCCAATCCCACTATCTACACACCACATACAAAAAACATGTCACACCCTGGCCTGACCAAATACATAAAGAAAACACAAAAATACTTCACCAGGGCGTGACACCTTCCAACAGGACAACAACCCTAACAACAACCACAGGAGTGGGCTTTCTGGGATAATTCTCTGAATCTCCCTTTAGTGGCTCAGCCAGAGGCCGGACTTGAACCCAATCAAACATCTATAGAGTGACCTAAAATATCTGTGCACCCCATCCAACCCAAACAGAGCTTGAGAGGATCTGCAGAGAAGAATGGGAGCAACACCAGACCAAACTTGGATTAGCTAAGATAATGTGCCATTGGAACACAGGAGTGATGGTTGCTGATAATGGGCCTCTGTACACCTATGTAGATATTCCATTAAAAATCTGCCTTTTCCAGCTACAATAGTCATTTAGTCTACACTGTATTTCTGATCAATTTGAGGTTATTTAAATGTACAAAAAGTTAGCTTTTCTTTAAAACCATGACATTTCTAAGTGCCCAAACTTTTGAATTGTAGTGTATATCTAACCATGTCTCTTCACTTATATCTTGATAAGCTTACCTTCCTACCTCCAATAATGTATGTATGTATCTATACAATGTATCTTGTTTCATTGCTGATAAATCCCTATATCGGTTATTTGTTGGTTGCTCAGTGTATTTATTCTCCTGAACTCCGGCTAAATATTGTTCTATGGTAGAGGTGGTGCCTTATTCAGTTTGGATGTTTGGATAGGAAGGTTGGTACTTGTTGTATACCTGAAGAAGTCTGACCTTGGTATGTTAACTCAGAGCTCAGTTTTTCATATGATTTTAGAGTACCCTTTTCAAATAATTGATGCACACATTGAAGTTTCAAGTGTCCCCAGTTTCTCTGTACTTTACATTTGTGGTGCTGAAACTTGAAGCAGCAGACGCCGCAAAATCAATCTGAAATGGACAGCCCATGGTGCTCAAAGTAGGCAAATTCAAGTAGTCATAATTCATTTCAACCATCTTCCTTTCAATTAGACTTTACTAACAACAAGAAGGCGTTGTTTTGGAGCCTATTTCCACCTATTTAAGATATAAGAGGTAGGACTACCTGTTTGACAGACAAAATGAGGCTATAGGCTGCAATGTGCATAGATTTTGTCACAATTCCTCCACCCACCATACACTTTTTTAAATCAACCTTTTAAATAGCCTACCTCAGTGTCAGCGAAGGGCTGTTAAGTTAAAACCAGGACTCAATTTGAGGGGTATGGGAGGGTATGTAACGATCGCCGTTGGTGGAAGAAGGTGAGGACTAAGGTGCAGGGCGGTAAGAGTTCATGATGTTTAATAAAATAAGCAGAACACTAAAAGACCAAAAACAACAACGAGAGTGAACATATGGTAAACACAGACACAGAAAACAACTACCCACAAAACATAGTGAGGAAATAGGCTGCCGAAGTATGGTTCTCAATCAGAGACAACGATCGACAGCTGCCTCCGATTGGGAACCATACCAGGCCAAACATAGAAATACAAAACCTAGAACAAAAACATAGAATGCCCAACCCAACTCACGCCCTGATCAAACTAAAACAGAGACATAAAAAGGAACTAAGGTCAGGACGTGACAGGGTATGACATAGACCAACCTTTTATTATAGAAACGGACAGAAAACACAGGCCTACGCATTGTTAGCTTAAGATATAGAAGAAAAGAAAATGGATTCGATTATATAAAGTGATCTATAATAGTGCAAAATAACCAGGAAAGACGTGACTCCGAGGCATTTGGGTAAATAATTATTACGTTTCGTTGACATTCAGATACTGAACTACAACCTTCCACAGCCGAGGAGACAAACAATTTACTTTGCTTGGGAAGTAATCAAATTCTTTCACTGTCAATTGATTAAGCTATTCACTTTATGTACCACAGAAGATGTTTCATCTCAGACAGCTTTTAGGGAAGCACTTGTGACTTTCTCTCGTTTAAGCCACGGAGCTTAAGAGTTAAAGCTGACATGTTTCTGCATCTGTAGGCCTACTCTGTCTGAGGTGGAAAGGTAGACCTACTCTGTCTGGGGTGGAAATGTAGACCTACTCTGTCTGGGGTGGAAATGTAGACCTACTCTGTCTGGGGTGGAAAGGTAGACCTACTCTGTCTGGGGTGGAAAGTTAGACCTACTCTGTCTAGGGTGTAAAGGTGACCTACTCTGTATAGGGTGGAAAGGTGACCTACTCTGTATAGGGTGTAAAGGTGACCTACTCTGTATAGGGTGGAAAGGTGACCTACTCTGTATAGGGTGGAAAGGTGACCTACTCTGTATAGGGTGGAAAGGTGACCTACTCTGTATAGGGTGGAAAGGTGACCTACTCTGTATAGGGTGGAAAGGTGACCTACTCTGTATAGGGTGTAAAGGTGACCTACTCTGTATAGGGTGGAAAGGTGACCTACTCTGTATAGGGTGGAAAGGTGACCTACTCTGTATAGGGTGGAAAGGTGACCTACTCTGTATAGGGTGGAAGGGTAGGAGTAATGGGTTTGGAATAGAGGGGTAATGTGCTTGGAATAGAGGGGTAATAGTGTCATGCCCTGGTCTTAGTATTTTGTGTTTTCTTTATTATTTTGGTCAGGCCAGGGTGTGACATGGGTTTATTGTGGTGTGTTTTGTCTTGGGGTTTTGTTAGGTATTGGGTTTGTGACTTAGTGGGGGTATCTAGCATAGTCTATGGCTGTCTGGAGTGGTTCTCAATCAGAGGCAGGTGTTTATCGTTGTCTCTGATTGGGAACCATATTTAGGCAGCCATATTCTTTGAGTGTTTCGTGGGTGATTGTTCCTGTCTCTGTGTTAGTTGTCACCAAATAGGCTGTTTAGGTTTTCATGTTACGTTTATTGTTTTTGTATTGTTCGTGTTTATTCAGTTATTTAACATGTATCAAAATTACCACGCTGCATTTTGGTCCAACTCCTTCACCGCAAGAACACCGTAACAAATAGGAATGGAATAGAGGTAACGGGAATGGAATAGAGGGGTAATGGGAATGGAATAGAGGGGTAATGGGCTTGGAATAGAGGGGTAATGAGCTTGGAATAGAGGGGTAATGGGCTTGGAATAGAGGGGTAATGGGAATGGAATAGAGGAGTAATGGGCTAGGAATAGAGGGGTAATGGGCTTGGAATAGAGTGGTAATGGGCTTGGAATAGAGGGTAATGGGCTTGGAATAGAGGGGTAATGAGCTTGGAATAGAGGGGTAATGGGCTTGGAATAGAGGGGTAATGGGAATGGAATAGAGGAGTAATGGGAATGGAATAGAGGAGTAATGGGCTAGGAATAGGGGGTAATGGGCTTGGAATAGAGGGGTAATGGCTTGGAATAGAGGGGTAATGGGAATGGAATAGAGGAGTAATGGGCTAGGAATAGAGGGGTAATGGGCTTGGAATAGAGAGGTAATGGGCTTGGAATAGAGGGGCAATGGGCTTGGAATAGAGGGGTAATTGGCTTGGAATAGAGGGGTAATGGCTTGGAATAGAGGGGTAATGGGAATGGAATAGAGGAGTAATGGGAATAGGAATAGAGGGGTAATGGGCTTGGAATAGAGTGGTAATGGGCTTGGAATAGAGGGGTAATGGGCTTGGAATAGAGGGGTAATGGGCTTGGAATAGAGGGGTAATGGGGAATAGAACGGAATAGAGGAGTAATGGGCTTGGAATAGAGGGTAATGGGCTTGGAATAGAGGGGTAATGGCTTGGAATAGAGGGGTAATGGCTTGGAATAGAGGGGTAATGGGCTTGGAATAGAGGGGTAATGGGAATGGAATTTAGGGGTAATGGGCTTGGAATAGAGGAGTAATGGCTTGGAATAGAGAGGTAATGGGCTTTGAAGAGAGGGGTAATGGGCTTGGACTAGAAGGGTAATGGCTTGGAATAGAGGGGTAATGGACTTGGAAGAGAGGGGTAATGGGCTTGGAATAGAGGGGTAATGGGCTTTGAATAGAGGGGTGGAATGGGCTTGGAATAGAGAGGTAATGGGCTTGGAAGAGAGGGGTAATGGGCTTGGACTAGAAGGGTAATGGCTTGGAATAGAGGGGTAATGGGCTTGGAATAGATGGATAATGAGCTTGGAATAGAGGGGTAATGGGCTTGGAATAGAGGGGTAATGGGAATGGAATAGAGGAGTAATGGGCTAGGAATAGAGGGGTAATGGGCTTGGAATAGAGAGGTAATGGGCTTGGAATAGAGGGGTAATGGGCTTGGAATAGAGGGGTAATGGGCTTGGAATAGAGGGGGGTAATGGGCTTGGAATAGAGGGGTAATGGGTAATGGGCTTGGAATAGTAATGGCTTGGAATAGAGGGTAATGGGCTTGGAAGAGAGGGGTAATGGGCTTGGAATAGAGGGGTAATGGCTTGGAAGGGTAATGGCTTGGAATAGAGGGGGGTGGAATGTGGGCTTGGAATAGAGGGGTAATGGGCTTGGAATAGAGGGTAATGGCTTGGAATAGAGGGGTAATGGGCTTAATGGGGAATAGAGGGGTAATGGGAATGGAATAGAGGGGTAATGAGCTTGGAATAGAGGGGTAATGGGCTTGGAATAGGGGGGTAATGGGCTTGGAATAGAGGGGTAATGGGCTTGGAATAGAATAGGGGTAATGGGCTTGGAATAGAGGGGTAATGGGCTTGGAATAGAGGGGTAATGGGAACGGAATAGAGGAGTAATGGAATAGAGGGGTAATGGACGGAATAGAGGGGGTGGAATAGAGGGGGGCTTGGAATAGAGGGGTAATGGCTTGGAATAGAGGGGTAATGGGCTTGGAATAGAGGGGTAATGGGAATGGAATTTAGGGGTAATGGGCTTGGAATAGAGGAGTAATGGCTTGGAATAGAGAGGTAATGGGCTTGGAAGAGAGGGTAATGGGCTTGGTAGAAGGGTAATGGGCTTGGAATAGAGGGTAATGGCTTGGAATAGAGGGGTAATGGGCTTGGAATAGAGGGGTAATGGGCTTGGAATAGAGGGGTAATGGGCTTTGAATAGAGGGTAATGGGAATGGAATAGAGGGTAATGGGCTGGAATAGAGGGGTAATGGGCTTGGAATAGAGAGAGGTAATGGGCTAGAGAAGAGAGGGGTAATGGGCTTGGACTAGAAGGGTAATGGCTTGGAATAGAGGGGTAATGGGCTTGGAATAGATGGATAATGAGCTTGGAATAGAGGGGTAATGGGCTTGGAATAGAGGGGTAATGGGAATGGAATAGAGGAGTAATGGGCTAGGAATAGAGGGGTAATGGGCTTGGAATAGAGAGGTAATGGGCTTGGAATAGATGGGGGTAATGGGCTTGGAATAGAGGGGTAATGGGCTTGGAATAGAGGGGTAATGGGAATGGAATAGAGGAGTAATGGGCTTTCAAGAGAGGGGTAATGGGCTTGGACTAGAAGGGTAATGGCTTGGAATAGAGGGGTAATGTGCTTGGAATAGAGGGGGGTAATGGGCTTTGAATAGATGGATAATGAGCTTGGAATAGAGGGGTAATGGGCTTGGAAGAGAGGGGTAATGGGTTTGGAATAGAGGGTAATGGGAATTGAATAGAGGGGTAAGGGGCTTGGAATTGAGGGGAAATGCATGACAAGTTTGGGGTGCACATCGTTTTTGTGGAACAGGTCATGTAACCAAAATGATACTGCACCTGACGGCTGACAAATGTTTTCCCAGATTTTGAAGCTACTTGCTAAACTAATGAAAGTTTTGTTCATCTCAAGGATTCAGTGTCCACCTGTGTTGTGGGTGTGTGTGGGTGTAAGACAGAGAGAGATTTAAGGAGATATAGAGGGAGAGAGAGAGAATAAGAGAGAAGGGAAGTGAGAGTGTGTTTCAGTTTCGGGTAGTTTTCTTCAAAGGCACAAGTCGCCGTGGGATTGAGAGGTGTTGAAGCGTGGAGTTTAGAGAGGGGAGTTTTGCTATACTTACACACCACAAACCAAACTGTTCTGAAAAGACAATCGCTCTCAGGCCAGAGGGTGAACACCACCATTCCTGGAGGATGAAAAGCCGGAGAAGAAGAGGGATGTGACATTTCGTTGAGATGACAGTCCCCTTGGACAGAACATTGTAGCAGCCTTCCCCAGACCATGCAACCAACACCACCACTCACAGGATCCCTGCTTTCACTATTCGCCTCAATCTTTCTCTACTTCATCTCTCCTTCTGCCTACCTACACCTTCTCTCAATATCCTATATCTTTCCGGTCCTATATCTTTCCTGTGATATATCCCCATCACTACTCTCTCTGTCCTATATCTTTCCTGTTCTATATCTCCATCACTACTCTATCTTTCCTATGTCTTTCCTGTGCTATATCTCCTTCACTACTCTCTCTGTCCTATATCTTTCCTGTGCTATATCTCCATCACTACTCTCTCTGTCCTGTATCTTTCCTGTGCTATATCTCCATCACTACTCTCTCTGTCCTGTATCTTTCCTGTTCTATATCTCCATCACTGCTCTCTCTATCCTATGTATTTCCTGTTCTATATCTCCTTCACTGCTCTCTCTATCCTATATCTTTCCTGTGCTATATCTCCATTACTACTCTCTCTGTCCTATATCTTTCCTGTTCTATGTCTCCATCACTACTCTCTCTATCCTATATCTTTCCTGTTCTATATCTCCTTCACTGCTCTCTCTATGCTATATCTTTCCTGTGCTATATCTCCATCACTACTCTCTCTATCCTATATCTTTCCTGTTATATGTCTCCATCACTACTATATCTGTCCTATATCTTTCCTGTGCTATATCTCCATCACTACTCTCTCTATCCTATATCTTTCCTGTTCTATGTCTCCATCACTACTATATCTGTCCTATATCTTTCCTGTGCTATATCTCCATCACTACTCTCTCTCCTATATCTTTCCTGTGCTATATCTCCATCACTACTCTCTCTATCCTATATCTTTCCTGTTCTATGTCTCCATCACTACTATATCTGTCCTATATCTTTCCTGTGCTATATCTCCATCACTACTCTCTCTATCCTATATCTTTCCTGTTCTATATATCCATCACTACTGTCCTATATCTTTCCTGTGCTATATCTCCATCACTATCATCTTTCTTTCCTGTGCTATATCTCCATCACTACTCTCTGTCCTATATCTTTCCTGTGCTATATCTCCATCACTACTCTCTCTGTCCTATATCTTTCCTGTGCTATATCTCCATCACTACTCTCTCTGTCCTATATCTTTCTGTGTTCTGACTCTCTCTGTTCTGTATCTTTTCTGTTCTATATCTCCATCACTACTCTCTCTGTCCTGTATCTTTTCTGTTCTATATCTCCATCACTACTCTCTCTGTTCTATATCTTTCCTGTTCTATATCTCCATCACTACTCTCTCTGTTCTGTATCTTTTCTGTTCTATATCTCCATCACTACTCTCTCTGTCCTGTATCTTTCCTGTGCTATATCTCCATCACTGCTCTCTCTATCCTATATCTTTCCTGTTCTATATCTCCATCACTACTCTCTCTGTCCTATATCTTTCCTGTTCTATATCTCCATCACTACTCTCTCTGTTCTGTATCTTTTCTGTTCTATATCTCCATCACTACTCTCTCTGTCCTATATCTTTCCTGTGCTATATCTCCATCACTAATCTCTCTGTCCTAAGCATTCCCTGTCCCTCTCTCACTCTCTCTCTCTGTATTATAACCCGGTAATGACTACCAAATGCAGAGGTTCTGTATTAATGATGGGGAGGTGTGTTCAGACTGGGGTCGTTTAGTGATGAGCTCTGATACTGATTCTGACAAACTCCCACCTACACCGAGAAATGGCCCTGTGTCTCCCCTACAGTCATATCATCATTAAGAACACAGCGGTACATGTGGCGTAACACCATGATGGAGTCTACAGGAAGCCAGGAGTGGTATAACACCATGATGAAGTCTACAGGAAACCAGGGTGGTATAACACCATGATGGAGTCTACAGGAAGCCAGGGGTGGCATAACACCATGATGGATTCTACAGGAAGCCAGGGGTGGCGTAACACCACGATGGAGTCTACAGGAAGAGAGGGGTGGCATAACACCATGATGGAGTCTACAGGAAGCCAGGGTTGGTATAACACCATGATGGAGTCTACAGGAAGCCAGGGGTGGTATAACACCATGATGGACTCTACAGGAAGTCAGGGGTGGTATAACACCATGATGGAGTCTACAGGAAGTCAGGGTGGCATAACACCATGATGGAGTCTACAGGAAGCCAGGGGTGGCGTAACACCATGATGGAGTCTACAGGAAGCCAGGGGTGGCGTAACACCATGATGGAGTCTACAGGAAGCCAGGGGTGGCATAACACCATGATGGAGTTTACAGGAAGCCAGGGGTGGTATAACACCATGATGGAGTCTACAGGAAGCCGCGGCCACCCTAATCTGGTGGTCCCAGCGCGCACGACCCACGTGGAGTTCCAGGTCTCCGGTAGCCTCTGGAACTGCCGATCTGCGGCCAACAAGGCAGAGTTCATCTCAGCCTATGCCTCCCTCCAGTCCCTCGACTTCTTGGCACTGACGGAAACATGGATCACCACAGATAACACTGCTACTCCTACTGCTCTCTCCTCGTCCGCCCACGTGTTCTCGCACACCCCGAGAGCTTCTGGTCAGCGGGGTGGTGGCACCGGGATCCTCATCTCTCCCAAGTGGTCATTCTCTCTTTCTCCCCTTACCCATCTGTCTATCGCCTCCTTTGAATTCCATGCTGTCACAGTTACCAGCCCTTTCAAGCTTAACATCCTTATCATTTATCGCCCTCCAGGTTCCCTCGGAGAGTTCATCAATGAGCTTGATGCCTTGATAAGCTCCTTTCCCGAGGACGGCTCACCTCTCACAGTTCTGGGCGACTTTAACCTCCCCACGTCTACCTTTGACTCATTCCTCTCTGCCTCCTTCTTTCCACTCCTCTCCTCTTTTGACCTCACCCTCTCACCTTCCCCCCTACTCACAAGGCAGGCAATACGCCGACCTCATCTTTACTAGATGCTGTTCTTCCACTAACCTCATTGCAACTCCCCTCCAAGTCTCCGACCACTACCTTGTATCCTTTTCCCTCTCGCTCTCATCCAACACTTCCCACACTGCCCCTACTCGGATGGTATCGCGCCGTCCCAACCTTCGCTCTCTCTCCCCCGCTACTCTCTCCTCTTCCATCCTATCATCTCTTCCCTCTGCTCAAACCTTCTCCAACCTATCTCCTGATTCTGCCTCCTCAACTATCCTCTCCTCCCTTTCTGCATCCTTTGACTCTCTATGTCCCCTATCCTCCAGGCCGGCTCGGTCCTCCCCTCCCGCCCCGTGGCTCGACGACTCATTGCGAGCTCACAGAACAGGGCTCCGGGCAGCCGGCGGAAATGGAGGAAAACTCGCCTCCCTGCGGACCTGGCATCCTTTCACTCCCTCCTCTCTACATTTTCCTCCTCTGTCTCTGCTGCTAAAGCCACTTTCTACCACTCTAAATTCCAAGCATCTGCCTCTAACCCTAGGAAGCTCTTTGCCACCTTCTCCTCCCTCCTGAATCCCCCCCCTCCTCCCTCTCTGCAGATGACTTCGTCAACCATTTTGAAAAGAAGGTCGACGACATCCGATCCTCGTTTGCTAAGTCAAACGACACCGCTGGTTCTGCTCACACTGCCCTACCCTGTGCTCTGACCTCTTTCTCCCCTCTCTCTCCAGATGAAATCTCGCGTCTTGTGACGGCCGGCCGCCCAACAACCTGCCCGCTTGACCCTATCCCCTCCTCTCTTCTCCAGACCATTTCCGGAGACCTTCTCCCTTACCTCACCTCGCTCATCAACTCATCCCTGACCGCTGGCTACGTCCCTTCCGTCTTCAAGAGAGCGAGAGTTGCACCCCTTCTGAAAAAACCTACACTCGATCTCTCCGATGTCAACAACTACAGACCAGTATCCCTTCTTTCTTTTCTCTCCAAAACTCTTGAACGTGCCGTCCTTGGCCAGCTCTACCGCTATCTCTCTCAGAATGACCTTCTTGATCCAAATCAGTCAGGTTTCAAGACTAGTCATTCAACTGAGACTGCTCTTCTCTGCATCACGGAGGCGCTCCGCACTGCTAAAGCTAACTCTCTCTCCTCTGCTCTCATCCTTCTAGACCTATCGGCTGCCTTCGATACTGTGAACCATCAGATCCTCCTCTCCACCCTCTCCGAGTTGGGCATCTCCGGCGCGGCCCACGCTTGGATTGCATCCTACCTGACAGGTCGCTCCTACCAGGTGGCGTGGCGAGAATCTGTCTCCTCACCACGCGCTCTCACCACTGGTGTCCCCAGGGTCTGTTCTAGGCCCTCTCCTATTCTCGCTATACACCAAGTCACTTGGCTCTGTCATAACCTCACATGGTCTCTCCTATCTTTGCTATGCAGACGACACACAATTAATATTCTCCTTTCCCCCTTCTGATGACCAGGTGGCGAATCGCATCTCTGCATGTCTGGCAGACATATCAGTGTGGATGACGGATCACCACCTCAAGCTGAACTCGGCAAGACGGAGCTGCTCTTCCTCCCGGGAAGGACTGCCCATTCCATGATCTCGCCATCACGGTTGACATCTCCATTGTGTCCTCCTTCCAGAGCGCTAAGAACCTTGGCGTGATCCTGGACAACACCCTGTCGTTCTCAACTAACATCAAGGCGGTGGCCCGTTCCTGTAGGTTCATGCTCTACAACATCCGCAGAGTACGACCCTGCCTCACACAGGAAGCGGCGCAGGTCCTAATCCAGGCACTTGTCATCTCCCGTCTGGATTACTGCAACTCGCTGTTGGCTGGGCTCCCTGCCTGTGCCATTAAACCCCTACAACTCATCCAGAACGCCGCAGCCCGTCTGGTGTTCAACCTTCCCAAGTTCTCTCACGTCACCCCGCTCCTCCGCTCTCTCCACTGGCTTCCAGTTGAAGCTCGCATCCGCTACAAGACCATGGTGCTTGCCTCACGGAGCTGTGAGGGGAACGGCACCTCAGTACCTCCAGGCTCTGATCAGGCCCTACACCCAAACAAGGGCACTGCGTTCATCCACCTCTGGCCTGCTCGCCTCCCTACCACTGAGGAAGTACAGTTCCCGCTCAGCCCAGTCAAAACTGTTCGCTGCTCTGGCCCCCCAATGGTGGAACAAACTCCCTCACGACGCCAGGACAGCGGAGTCAATCACCACCTTCCAGAGACACCTGAAACCCCACCTCTTTAAGGAATACCTAGGATAGGATAAGTAATCCTTCTCACCCCCCCCCTAAAAGATTTAGATGCACTATTGTAAAGTGGCTGTTCCACTGGATGTCATAAGGTGAATGCACCAATTTGTAAGTCGCTCTGGATAAGAGCGTCTGCTAAATGACTTAAATGTAAATGTAAATGATAACACCATGATGGAGTCTGCAGGAAGCCAGGGGTGGCGTAACACCATGATAGAGTCTACAGGAAGCCAGGGGTGTCGTAACACCATGATGGAGTCTACAGGAAGCCAGGGGTGGTATAACACCATGATGGAGTCTACAGGAAGCCAGGGTTGGTATAACACCATGATGGAGTCTACAGGAAGCCAGGGGTGGTATAACACCATGATGGAGTCTACAGGAAGCCAGGGGTGGTATAACACCATGATGGAGTCTACAGGAAGCCAGGGGTGGTATAACACCATGATGGAGTCTACAGGAAGCCAGGGGTGGTATAACACCATGATGGAGTCTACAGGAAGCCAGGGGTGGTATAACACCATGATGGAGTCTACAGGAAGCCAGGGGTGGTATAACACCATGATGGAGTCTACAGGAAGCCAGGGGTGGTATAACACCATGATGGAGTCTACAGGAAGCCAGGGGTGGCGTAACACCATGATGGAGTCTACAGGAAGCCAGGGTGGTATAACACCATGATGGAGTCTACAGGAAGCCAGGGGTGGCGTAACACCATGATGGAGTCTACAGGAAGCCAGGGGTGGTATAACACCATGATGGAGTTTGGTGGTCCTTCTGTAGCTCAGTTGGTAGAGCATGGCGCTTGTAACGCCAGGGTAGTGGGTTCGATTCCAGGGACCACCCATACGTAGAATGTATGCACACATGACTGTAAGTCGCTTTGGATAAAAGCGTCTGCTAAATGGCGTATATTATTATTATTATTATTATTATATTATTATTATAGTTTACAGGAAGCCAGGGTGGCATAACACCATGATGGAGTCTACAGGAAGCCAGGGGTGGCATAACACCATGATGGAGTCTACAGGAAACCAGGGGTGGCATAACACCATGATGGAGTCTACAGGAAGCCAGGGGTGGTCTAACACCATGATGGAGTCTACAGGAAGCCAGGGGTGGCATAACACCATGATGGAGTCTACAGGAAGCCAGGGGTGGTATAACACCATGATGGAGTCTACAGGAAGCCAGGGGTGGTATAACACCATTATGGAGTCTACAGGAAGCCAGGGGTGTCGTAACACCATGATGGAGTCTACAGGAAGCCAGGGTTGGTATAACACCATGATGGAGTCTACAGGAAGCCAGGGTTGGTATAACACCCTACAGGAAGCCAGGGTAGGTATAACACCATGGTGGAGTCTACAGGAAGCCAGGGGTGGTATAACACCATGATGGAGTCTACAGGAAGCCAGGGGTGGTATAACACCATGATGGAGTCTACAGGAAGCCAGGGTGGTATAACACCATGAAGTCTACAGGAAGCCAGGGGTGGTATAACACCATGATGGAGTCTACAGGAAGCCAGGGGTGGTATAACACCATGATGGAGTCTACAGGAAGCCTGGGGTGGTATAACACCATGATGGAGTCTACAGGAAGCCAGGGTTGGCGTAACACCATGATGGAGTCTACAGGAAGCCAGGGATGGTATAACACCATGATGGAGTCTACAGGAAGCCAGGGGTGGCGTAACACCATGATGGAGTCTACAGGAAGCCAGGGGTGGTATAACACCATGATGGAGTTTGGTGGTCCTTCTGTAGCTCAGTTGGTAGAGCATGGCGCTTGTAACGCCAGGGTAGTGGGTTCGATTCCAGGGACCACCCATACGTAGAATGTATGCACACATGACTGTAAGTCGCTTTGGATAAAAGCGTCTGCTAAATGGCGTATATTATTATTATTATTATTATTATATTATTATTATAGTTTACAGGAAGCCAGGGTGGCATAACACCATGATGGAGTCTACAGGAAGCCAGGGTGGCATAACACCATGATGGAGTCTACAGGAAGCCAGGGGTGGCATAACACCATGATGGAGTCTACAGGAAGCCATGGGGTGGCATAACACCATGATGGAGTCTACAGGAAGCCAGGGGTGGTATAACACCATGATGGAGTCTACAGGAAGCCAGGGGTGGTATAACACCATGATGGAGTCTACAGGAAGCCAGGGGTGGTATAACACCATGATGGAGTCTACAGGAAGCCAGGGGTGGTATAACACCATGATGGAGTCTACAGGAAGCCAGGGG
The DNA here is from genome assembly GCF_023373465.1 of Oncorhynchus keta. Taxonomy (NCBI): domain Eukaryota; kingdom Metazoa; phylum Chordata; class Actinopteri; order Salmoniformes; family Salmonidae; genus Oncorhynchus; species Oncorhynchus keta. The sequence goes on from NW_026279789.1 coordinate 13,706, forward strand.
TGGCGTAACACCATGATGGAGTCTACAGGAAGCCAGGGGTGGCATAACACCATGATGGAGTCTACAGGAAGCCAGGGGTGGTATTACACCATGATGGAGTCTACAGGAAGCCAGGGGTGGTATAACACCATGATGGAGTCTACAGGAAGCCAGGGTGGTATAACACCGTGATGGAGTCTACAGGAAGCCAGGGGTGGTATAACACCATGATGGAGTCTACAGGAAGCCAGGGTGGTATAACACCGTGATGGAGTCTACAGGAAGGAAGGGGTGGTATAACACCATGATGGAGTCTACAGGAAGCCAGGGGTGGTACTAACACCATGATGGAGTCTACAGGAAGCCAGGGGTGGTATAACACCATGATGGAGTCTACAGGAAGCCAGGGTGGTATAACACCATGATGGAGTCTACAGGAAGCCAGGGTGGTATAACACCATGATCGAGTCTACAGGAAGCCAGGGGTGGCGTAAAGACGTTGAGTATTATTAAACAAGGACGGTTGTCGCTGATTACATGCCAGTCCTACTTTCACTCTGAATATAGACTTATGAGAGCATTGGTAGCTTACATGTGCCCTCCTTCTGCCTGACAGGTGATAATTGCATCTGCCATTTTGTGTCAAATGCATAACACTGTCACTCAGGGATGAGCGGTGTCTTAACCAGACCAACCGTGACTTGTTTACACAATGTTCTGGCAGACAGAAGTCACGTCTGGTAGGCGACGTTTGAGTGTTATTTTATTACCCCAGAGAGACAGGAAGAGAGATGGAGAGAGAGAGACAGAGAGAGACAGAGAGAGATGTGAGGGGGGCGAAAGCCTATTTATTCATAACTATATTTACCTGTTAATTCCTAACTATACCCAACCGAGGTTACATGTGTAGGGGAAGAACAGCTGAATGGAAGATGGAAGCTGTTGTATGTGTCATCCTGCTCATGAGTTGACTTTTTTTTAGCTTAGCTTGGGATTCATGCAGGCAGTCTGGAACTATGAGACAGCTCAATATACTGTAGCAGACAAGTATGTGACCGACTACCTTGATCAATGGTCATTTGAGCCTAGCACACTCTCATTGTAAACACTTTTCAAACGAGTGGTTCCACTCCACGGCTAAGATACTGCCGCTACTGCCTTTTCAAAGATGATACTGCCTCTACTGCCTTTTCAAACAAGTGGTTCCACTCCGCGCCTCAGATACTACCTCTACTGCCTGTTCAAACAAGTGGTTCCACTCCGCGCCTCAGATACTGCCGCTACTGCCTTTTCAAACAAGTGGTTCCACTCCACGGCTCAGATACTGCCTCTACTGTCTGTGATTCTCCTTGACCTTCTCCACAGAATTATTGAAGCGTACGCTCCATTATAGATTATTAGGGGCCTGCAAACGATCAGAGATATCATTACACACACAGTCGTCACGGCTCACTGCCCGCCTAAAGCCCATTTCCTTTGAGGCCTTATGCAACATATAGCTTCATTGTACTACAGGGTTGTCTTGTATTAGATCTAAGTTTAGTGGTAAGTAGAATGAAAATGTTACAAAAAGAGATGAAATGGAATGTGTCAAATCCAGGTTCCTTGTGAAGGGGAGGAACAGTTGAATGGAGGATAGGATGTGTCATCCTGCTAATCAGTTAGCTTAGCTTAGGATAGAATGTGTCATCCTGCTAATCAGTTAGCTTAGCTTAGGATAGAATGTGTCATCCTGCTAATCAGTTAGCTTAGCTTGGGATAGAATGTGTCATCCTGCTAATCAGTTAGCTTAGCTTGGGATAGAATGTGTCATCCTGCTAATCAGTTATCTTAGCTTAAGATAGAATGTGTCATCCTGCTAATCAGTTAGCTTAGCTTGGGATAGACCGCTGCCATCTGTGTGATTTCATTTACATTTACATTTAAGTCATTTAGACACTCTTATAGCTTACAAATTGGTGATAGACATGTGTCATCCTGCTAATCTTTAGGGGGTGAGAAGGATTACTTATCCTATCCTAGGTATTCCTTAAAGATAGAATGTGTCATCCATTGGGGGCCAGAGCAGCTTAACAGTTTTGACTGGGCTGAGCGGGAACTGCTAATCCTCAGTGGTAGGGAGGGATAGAATGTGTCATCCTTGTTTGGGTGTAATCAGAGCCTGAGGTTAGCTTAGCTTGGGATGGTCTTGTAGCGGATGCGAGCCAACTGAAGCCAGTGGAGAGAGCGGAGGAGCTGACGTGAGAGAACTAGCTTAGAGTTGGGATGCAGGCAGGGAGCCCAGCCTGCCATCAGTGATCCATGTGATGATACTGTAGCAGCAAGGTCTCCTTCAAAGAAGACGAGACCTTGACCTTGACCTTAGTCTTTTCGGATGACTGAGGTAGCAGGAATGCAAGTTTATCTTCTATCATTTTTTTAAATAAACTTTTTATTCACGTATACAAATAAAATACACTTTAAGAACTGCTTGGTCAAACTCCTGTGTTTTCTACATGAGCCACGTTCTACTCTGGTGCTGTCTCCTCTAGTGTTCTCTCCTGAGATTGATGTACTGAGGGTTTCTACTCTGGGGCTGTCTCCTCTAGTGTTCTCTCCTGAGACTAATGTACTGAGGGTTTCTACTCTGGTGCTGTCTCCTCTAGTGTTTTCTCCTGAGATTAATGTACTGAGGGTTTCTACTCTGGTGCTGTCGCCTCTAGTGTTCTCTCCTGAGACTAATGTACTGAGGGTTTCTACTCTGGTGCTGTCTCTCCAGTGTTCTCTCCTGAGATTAATGTACTGAGGATTCTACTCTGGTGCTGTCTCCTCTAGTGTTCTCTCCTGAGATTAATGTACTGAGGGTTTCTACTCTGGTGCTGTCTCCTCTAGTGTTCTCTCCTGAGATTACTGTACTGAGGGGTTCTGCTCTGGTGCTGTCTCCTCTAGTGTTCTCTCCTGAGACTAATGTACTGAGGGTTTCTACTCTGGTGCTGTCGCCCTTTTGTTCTCTCCTGAGACTAATGTACTGAGGGTTTCTACTCTGGTGCTGTCTCCCTAGTGTTCTCTCCTGAGACTAATGTACTGAGGATTCTACTCTGGTGCTGTCTCCTCCAGTGTTCTCTCCTGAGATTAATGTACTGAGGGATTCTGCTCTGGTGCTGTCTCCTCTAGTGTTCTCTCCTGAGATTAATGTACTGAGGGATTCTACTCTGGTGCTGTCGCCTCTAGTGTCCTCTCCTGAGATTAATGTACTGAGGGGTTCTACTCTGGTGCTGTCTCCTCTAGTGTTCTCTCCTGAGATTAATGTACTGAGGGTTTATGCTCTGGTGCTGTCTCTAGTGTTCTCTCCTGAGACTAATGTACTGAGGGTTTCTACTCTGGTGCTGTCTCCTCTAGTGTTCTCTCCTGAGATTACTGTACTGAGGGGTTCTGCTCTGGTGCTGTCTCCTCTAGTGTTCTCTCCTGAGATTAATGTACTGAGGATTCTACTCTGGTGCTGTCTCCTCTAGTGTTCTCTCCTGAGACTAATGTACTGAGGGTTTCTACTCTGGTGCTGTCTCCTCTAGTGTCCTCTCCTGAGATTAATGTACTGAGGGGTTCTACTCTGGTGCTGTCTCCTCTAGTGTTCTCCTTAATGTTGAGGGTTTCTACTCTGGTGCTGTCTCTAGAGACTAATGTACTGAGGGTTTCTACCTGGTGCTGTCGCATCAGTGTTCTCTCCTGAGACTAATGTACTGAGGGTTTCTACTCTGGTGCTGTCGCCTCGTGTTCTCTCCTGAGACTAATGTACTGAGGGTTTCTACCTTGCTACTCTCCCTAGTGTTCTCTCCTTAGATTAATTCAGGGTTCTGCTCTGCAGTGCTGTCTCCTCTATCTCTTCTCATTTTGGGTTACAGAGGAAGCATCTCATCAGCAGAATTCCAGGTTACACTCATTATACCACCGGATCAGCAGAATTCAGGTTACACTCATTATACCACCGGATCAGCAGAATTCAGGTTACACTCATTATACCACCGGATCAGCAGAATTCAGGTTACACTCATTATACCACCGGATCAGCAGAATTCAGGTTACACTCATTATACCACCGGATCATCGGATGAAATTGTTCCTAAATTCAAAGCTTTGTTTTATTAAATGTACTTGCCATCACTCTCACAAACACACACACACACACACACACACACACACACACACACACACACACACACACACACACACACACACACACACACACACACACACACACACACACACACACACACACACACACACACACACACACACACATGGTACATGTATTTATTGACTGTATAATCAGTATTCCAGTATTCCAGTCTGAATGGCCTTGCTGCACAGGATAAATGCCAGCTCAGCTGAACAGTCCTAATCAAACAGGCTGGAACGTGGGCTTGTCCTCTCTCTGCCTCTCAGCCTGAACACAATGAGAACCAATCAGAGGGCTCGCAGTTCACGTTCACTGTCGATTACATTTCTCATAAAATAAAAATTAATCAGTGCAGAGGTGCAGGGACAAGTAATTGGATTTCAGACAGGTGAAATGAATATAGACGCTAACACCTGGCAAATCTAGATCAGCAATCCGCTGATAAACAGAGCCTTATGTTTGCCTTGTGTGGATGGAATCGATTTAGCATAGCCATTCCACTCTCCTGGCTTGGATGGCTTTTTAGTGGAGAAAGAAAAGCCAACAGAATTAAAGCCTTCATAAAAATGCCCCCATTAGTCTGGTGACTCAGTTGGATATGAAGTCAGTAGGACGGGTTTATGGTTGGGGAGGGTGTTATTGAGCACGGGGGGGGGCATTTTTCTGACCGGAAACTGACAGTATTTTGTGTGTTATAGTGTATGTATTTTCATGGCTCAGTGCTGTTTCATGTGAGTGTGAGGAATTTAGGTCATGGTTGGTTTCAATAGGACTGCTTTCTCAAGTATGATTCACAATGGCTGGTTTCCGTATCACTCAGTCACTGCCATAGAATACTGTGTAATTATATTCATATGGTCAATGGTCTCCCTCTCTTTTCATCTTCTACCCTTTACTCTCTAGCTTCCTTTCAGTCTCTCCTCTCCTCTGTCTTCCAACCTTAATGCCTTGGTGGAAAGAGAGAGGGGGAGAGGGGGGCAGAGAGAGAGAGGATGAGGTCCTCTGTCTTCCAACCTTAATGCCTTGGTGGAAAGAGAGAGGGGGCAGAGAGAGGGATGAGGTCCTCTGTCTTCCAACCTTAATGCCTTGGTGGAAAGAGAGAGGGGGGCAGAGAGAGGGATGAGGTCCTCTGTCTTCCAACTTTAATGCCTTGTTGGAAAGAGAGAGGGGGGGGCAGAGAGAGGATGAGGTCCACTATCTCCATTCAGCCCCATGTAGTCACCCTGTGGTCACCCTGTAGTCACCCTGTATTCATCATGCACCATTCAGTTGAGTAGACAGAGACCACATGAATGGAACCCCTGTTACCCTGTAACTCCTGTCACCCAGGAACTCCTGTCACCCTGTAACTCCTGGTACCCTGAAACCCCTGTCACCCTGGAGCTCCTGTCACCCAGGAACTCCTCTCATCCTGGAGTTTCTGTCACCCTGTAACTCCTGTCACCCAGGAACTCCTGTCACCCTGGAACTCCTGTCACCCTGGAACTCCTGTCACCCTATAACTCCTGTCACCCTGAAACCCCTGTCACCTGGAGCTCCTGTCACCCAGAACTCCTCTCATCCTGGAGTTTCTGTCACCCTGTAACTCCTGTCACCCAGGAACTCCTGTCACCCTGGAACTCCTGTCACCCTGTAACTCCTGTCACCCTGTAACTCCTGTCACCCTGTAACTCCTGTCACCCTGAAACCCCTGTCACCCAGGAACTCCTGTCAGCCTGTAACTCCTGTCACCCTGAAACCCCTGTCACCCTGGAGCTCCCCTGTCACCCAGGCACTCCTGTCACCCTGAAACCCCTGTCACCCTGAAACTCCTGTCACCCAGGAATTCCTGTCACCCAGGAACTCCTGTCACCCTGGAACTCCTGCCACCCTGGAGCTCCTGTCACCCTGGAACTCCTGTCACCCTGGAACTCCTGCCACCCTGGAGCTCCTGTCACCCTGGAACTCCTGTCACCCTGGAACTCCTGCCACCCTGGAACTCCTGTCACCCTGAAACCCTGGAAACTCCTGTCACCCTGAAACTGTCACCCTGGAACTCCTGTCAGCTCCTGGAACTCCTGTCACCCTGGAACCTCCTGCCACCCTGGAACTCCTGCTCCTGTCACCCTCGAACTCCTGGAGCTCCTGTCACCCTGGAGCTCCTGTCACCCTGAACTCCTGCCACCCTGGAACTCCTGCCACCCTGGAACTCCTGTCACCCTGGAACTCCTGTCACCCTGGAGCTCCTGTCACCCTGTAACTCCCATCACTGCTGGTTTTCTGATTAGAGTAATAACAAAATCACTACCACTCTGGGAAAGTAAAACGATGGCATTGATTCACCTCAGTCAGCTTCTTTTGTGTTTCTGCCTGGTATGGAAGACGAGCAAAGGAAGCTTCCTGCACTTAAAATGCGTGGCTGACGCTGGCATTGACTTTGTCTGTGTCTTTCAGGAGCGTCTCTCTGTGTGAACAAAGACTCCTGGGAACACCGACACACAGACACAAGACATGACTAACCATCCCTGACAAAAAAAAAATGGGTGTGTGTCCGTGTGTGTTCATGGGTGGGACTTAGTGTGTGTGTGACTGCACTGACATCACTGACATCCTGAAATGGTCCACCCACACAGACAGTGTGGTGAAGAAGGCACCTCCTCAAACTCAGGAGGCTGAATAAATTTGGCTTGGGCCCCGAGCCACGGCCTGTTCACCTCGCTAACATCTACAAGGTGGAGACAGTACAGGTGCATCAAAGCTGGGACCGAGAGACTGAGAAATAGCTATCAACAGGCAAATAGACTGTTAAGCTGCAACCTGGTATCAGAGAATTTCGCATCATTTGGTATATGTAAACCAGAGACATACTTTTAGTGTGAGATGTTACGTTTCGTATTAATTAGTGGATGTCCATCATCCATTTCTTATATGTTACGAATTACAATTTATATGATTTGTCCCAAAATTCAATTTACACAATATGTGCAATTTTGCAAAAGGTATGATATGTTGCAAATTCCAGTTTGTCTCGCTAATGTTAGCTAGGTAGCAATGTTAGCTAGGTGGCTAATACTAGCTAACACTTAGCTCGCTAATGTTAGCTAGGTGGCTACATACTAGCTAACACTTAGCTTGGCTAATGTTAGCTAGGTGGCTACTAGCTAACCAGACCTTAACCTCTAGCCCCTGCCATGTTAACATTAGCCAGCTAGGGTTAAGGTTTCAAAATATATGTATATATTTAACCTTTATTTAACTAGGCAAGTCAGTTAAATCTTATTTACAACGATGGCCTAAGAACAGTGGGTTAACTGCTTTGTTCAGGGGCAGAATGTCCGATTTTTACTTTGTCAGCTCGTGGATTTGATCTAGCAACCTTTCTGGTTTCTGGCCCAACGCTATAACCACTAGGCTACCTGGTTAGGGAAGGGCTAGCTAAAAAGGGTTGAGGTTAGGGGTTAGCTAACATGGTAAGTAGTTGCAAACTAGCTAAAAAAGTAGTTTAAATGTTGCTAATTAGCTAAACTGCTGAAGAGATTGGACTGCGAAACCTTTGGGTTGCTACACGTTTTAGTTACACAACCGTACAGCCACGCTTTGTTGGTTTTTGCCTTAAGTAACCTTCTGTCTTATGTAACCATACCAAACGTAACATATCATACCAATTTGAGTGTCCCGGGTTTTACATATAATACACTAGGTTACATCTAGTCTATGAGATCAGGCTGTAAATAGTCACCACTAGCCAGCCTCCGCCCAGTACCCTGCCCTGAACTCAGTCATTGTTACTAGCTGGCTACCAGCTGGTACTCTGCCCTGCACCTTAGAGACTGCTGCCCTGTACATATATTCATTGAACACTGTTCACTAATCATGTATACATACTGTTTACCCACTTCATATGTATATAGTGTATTCTAGTGAAGGCTCATCCTATATAACTACTGCTGTACACACCTTTTCTATTCATATACTGTCCACACTGTCTATACACACCATGATATTCATATACAGTACCAGTCAAAAGTTTGGACACACCTACACCTTCAAGGGTTTTTCTTTATTTTACAAGTTTGTAGAATAGTAGTGAAGACATCAAAACTATGAAATAACACATATGGAATCATGTAGTAACCAAAAAGTTTTAAACAAATCGAAACATATTTTATATTTGAGATTCTTCAAAGTAGCCACCATTCTTTGCCTTGATGACAGCTTTGCACTCAAATGTATTCCAGGTGAGTACCCAAGCTTCATGAGGTAGTCACTTGGAATGCATTTCAATTAGTGTACCTTGTTAAAAGTTAAATAGTGTAATTTCTTTCCTTCTTAATGCATTTGAGCCAATCAGTTATGTTGTGACAAGGTATGCGTGGTATACAGAAGATTTGGTAAAATACCAAGTCCGTATTATGGCAAGAACAACTCAAATAAGCAAGAGAAATGACAGTCCATCATTACTTTAAGACATGGTCAGTCAATCCCGGAACATTTCAAGAACTTTCTTCAAGAACAGTTGCAAAAACCATCAAACGTGATGATGAAACTGGCTCTCATGAGGACCGCCACAGGAAAGGAAGACCCAGAGTTACCTCTGCTGCAGAGGATACGTTTATTATAGTTAACAGCACCTCAGATTGCAACCCAAATAAATGCTTCACATAGTTCAAGTAACAGACACAACTGTTCAGAGGGAGACTGCATGAATCAGGCCTTCATGGTCAAATTCCTGCAAAGAAACCACTACTAAAGGACACCAATTAGAAGAGACTTGCTTGGTCCAAGAAACAACGAGCAATGGACCTTAGACTGTGGAAATCTGTCCGTTGGTCTGATGAGTCCAAATTAGAGATCTTTGGTTCCAACCAGTAGGTGAACCGATGATCTCCGCATGTGTGGTTCTCACCGTGAAGCATGGAGGAGGAGGTGTGATGGTGTGGGGGTGCTTTGATGGTGACACTGTTGGTGATTTGTTTAGAATTCATGACACACTTAACCATGTAATGCCCAGGGTGTAGTGGAGGAAGAAGTCAGGCGTAGGGAAACAGAGAGTTCCAGAGTAGATACTTTTAATTCACCACACCGGTGAAAACGACGCCAACCCAAACAAATGCTCCAAAACACGGGGAACTAACAGTCCAGAAAAACACACATACACGGACAAGCGTGACTTTATGTCGTGCACAATAGTACCCAGAAAATAATCCCGCACACCCAGCAGGCGGGCCGGCTGGATAATAAAGCCCAACCAATTAGCCTAACTAAACACAGGTGTAACTACTAAACAGACAAGGGGGAAAAAGGATCAGTGGCAGCTAGTAGGCCGGTGATGACGACCACGAGCGCAACCCGAACAGGAAGGGGAGTCGTGACAAACCAGCATTGCCCCCACAGCATTCTGCAGCAATACGCCATCCCATCTGTTTTGCGCTTATTGAGACTATAATTTATTTTTCAACAGGACAATGACCCAACACACCTCCAGGCTGTGTGAGGGCTATTTGACCTATTTGACCAAGTGATGGAGTGCTGCGTCAGATGACCTTGCCTCCACAATCACCTGACCTCAACCCTATTGAGAAGCAGCCAACATGTGCTCAGCATATGTGGGAACTCCTTCAAGACTGTTGGAAAATAATTCCAGGTGAATCTGGTTGAGAGAATGCCTAAAGTGTGAAAATCTGTAATCAAGGCAACGGGTGGCTACTTTGAAGAATCTCAAATATAAAATATATTTAGATTTGTTTAACTCTTTTGGTTACTACATGATTCCATTTGTGTTATTTCATAGTTTGGATGTCCTCACTACTGTTCTACAATATATAAAATAATTAAAAATAACCATAAACCCTTGAATGAGTCTGACATTTCGTCCTAATATTTCTTGATATCTTCATTTTTATTTTGGGGATTTTGTGTATTGTTTTGTATTATTTAGTTATTACTGTGCTGTTGGAGCTAGGAACATAAGCATTACGTTGCACCTGGGATAACATCTGCAAAAATATGTTTACACGACCAATAACATTGTATTTTATTTTATTTGATGAGTGTGTTCATGTGTCTTTCAAATAAGGACACAGGCATAAACTGATAATTCCATTCCAACTATAAAAGGCATTTAACGCTCAAGTGGAAAAAAGTCTCCACTCATTAAAGCTCAATTGATTCCTCTAGAAAGTCAATTCAGAGCGAGGAATGACACCCGTTTTGGTAAGCACACAATGTGAACAACCTCTGATACTGACATCATTCTGGACTTTTCCCTCCATTGATTAGCAGGACCTCTGAGCAGCAGATGCCTTCTCCCTTTGACATTGTAGTAGAGTCATTACGTCCAGACTCTGATTCGTTCAATCCAATCAGTGAAATGTCTCTCAGTCCCACTTAGACCAAATATGTCCCGTCTCTGCTCGAATGTCATTTTTGAAATTACAGGCCATTTCCCTTTCACTTTATCTAGCTCCTAAGAGGAGGGAAGATTTAGACAAGGAGTTTTACCTCAGATGTTCTAGTTTTAGAGGGAGTTTTACTCAGATATCCAAGTTTTAGAGGAAGGGTTTTACCTTAGATGTCTGAGTTTTAGAGGGGGTTTTACCTCAGATGTCCTAGTTTTAGAGGTTTTACCTCAGATGTCCTAGTTTTAGAGGGGTTTTACCCCAGATGTCCTAGTTTTAGAGGAGGGGTTTTAACTCAGATGTCCTAGTTTTAGAGGAATTTTACCTCAGATGTCCTAGTTTTAGAGGGGTTTTACCTCAGATGTCCTATTTTTAGAGGAGGGTTTTAACTCAGATGTCTAGTTTTAGAGGAATTTTTAGATGGTTTTGGGGGTTTGCCTCAGATGATGTCCTAGTTTTAGAGGAGAGTTTTGCACTCAGATGTCCTAGTTTTAGAGGGGTTTTACCTCAGATGTCCTATTTTAGAGGAGGGTTTTACCTCAGATGTCTGAGTTTAAGAGGGGTTTTACATCAGATGTCCTAGTTTTAGAGGAGTTTTACCTCAGATGTCCTAGTTTTAGAGGGGTTTACATCAGATGTCAGTTTTTGTCCTATTTTTAGAGGAGGGGTTTTACCTCAGATGTCTGAGTTTAAGAGGGTTTTTACATCAGATGTCCCAGCTTTAGAGGGGCTTTTTTACCTCAGATGTCCTAGTTTTAGAGGGGTTTTACATCAGATGTCCTAGTTTTAGAGGAGTTTACCTCAGATATCCAAGTTTTAGAGGAGGGGTTTCACCTCAGATGCCTGAGTTTTAGAGGGTTTACAAATTCTCAGATGTCCTAGTTTTAGAGGAATTTTACCTCAGATGTCCTAGTTTTAGAGGGGTTTTACCTCAGATGTCTGAGTTTAAGGTTTAACATCAGATGTCCTAGTTTTAGGAGGGGTTTCACTCAGATGTCCTAGTTTTAGAGGGGTTTTTCCTCAGATGTCCTAGTTTTAGAGGGGTTTTACCTCAGATGTCCTATTTTTAGAGGAGGGGTTTTACCTCAGATGTCTGAGTTTTAGAGGGGTTTTACCTCAGATGTCCTAGTTTTAGAGGAATTTTACCTCAGATGTCCTAGTTTTAGAGGGGTTTTACCTCAGATGTCCTAGTTTTAGAGGAGGGGTTTTACCTCAGATGTCCTAGTTTTAGAGGGGTTTTACCTCAGATGTCCTAGTTTTAGAGGGGTTTTACCTCAGATGTCCTATTTTTAGAGGAGGGGTTTTACCTCAGATGTCCTATTTTTAGAGGAGGGGTTTTACCTCAGATGTCCTAGTTTTAGAGGAATTTTACCTCAGATGTCCTAGTTTTAGAGGGGTTTTACCTCAGATGTCCTAGTTTTAGAGGAGGGGTTTTACCTCAGATGTCCTAGTTTTAGAGGGGTTTTACCTCAGATGTCCTAGTTTTAGAGGGGTTTTACCTCAGATGTCCTAGTTTTAGAGGGGTTTTACCTCAGATGTCCTAGTTTTAGAGGGGTTTTACCTCAGATGTCCTAGTTATAGAGGGGTTTTACCTCAGATGTCCTAGTTTTAGAGGAGGGGTTTACCTCAGATGTCCTAGTTTTAGAGGGTTTTACCCCAGATGTCCTAGTTTTAGAGGAGGGTTTTTTCCTCAGATGTCCTAGTTTTAGAGGGGTTTTACCTCAGATGTCCTAGTTTTTCTTTCGTTCAGGGCCTATCCTCAGTTGGAACTTGGCAAATGACTGTACAAGGTAGAAAGATTGCGTTGTCTTCAGAACAACCTGAAGAACTGAGCTTGCTTACCACTAACACCATTACAACATTGTCAAAAACATGTTAGGCTGAAATAATATTAGTGGAAGTTCTTATGCCCTGTTTCACAAGTTCACTTGATATTCCAGGAGTATGGAAATTGCTGGGTAGTTTTCAAACCAGGGGAACAATGATGTGGCCTGTTGTACTGAAAGAGACTCGAGAGTTATCGCATATTCTCCCTGGCATCACATTTTAAAATATTCTCATCCCCTCTAATCCCAATGGCCATACATCACCCCTTGAATTAATAAATATTCACATTAAATCCAGCTTTCTGGCTCAGGCTGCCATATGGCTTTAAGAACTGGTTTAAGGTTCAAACATGTTAATGTCATGCCTTGGTTTTGATCCCTGGGAAATTAACACACACACACAGAGAGAGTAGAGAGTGTGAGAGAGAGAGAGAGAGAGAGAGAGAGAGAGAGAGAGAGAGAGAGAGAGAGAGAGAGAGAGAGAGAGAGAGAGAGAGAGAGAGAGAGAGAGAGAGAGACTGTACTGTCTCCAGCTAACATTCCTTTGCTTGGCAGTCGCCCCACTTGGAGGTGCGCGGTGCAATCAATACTACTGCTATGAAAATGCATGTTATCTGGCCTGTCAGCGGGTGTGCAATATGCTAATGCCCAGAAATAAATAAATATGCTTTGGTAATCATGATGCGTATGTGCACTGGTAGATACCAGCATGGAGGCTCTGTGCTGCAGCTGACATCCAGCCTGTTTGCTTTTCACTGTCCATGTATATTTATAGGTGTTGTGGTGGAGAGTTTCATTTTTAATTGGCAGGTAAATACCACAACCCCATCACTGAGGAGTGAATGGAAAAGGTGCTATTGGAATTTTTACATGAATGAAGCATATGGACTATAATGGAGTCGTTTATTTGTCCAAGGCCTCTGATCCCCATAACATCCACACATAAGTAGGAGTTATGAGGAAGAAACATCTACAATAAACAAAATATGCACTGTAAAACTACATCATTTGTAGAGTACTGTATTTCTTTCTGATGTTACTGTAAATTTTACCGTACTCCAATCATATAATATGCATCTGCTTCTATCTCCATCCTCATCTGAATACTGACACAATTAAGATGAATCTGTTTGGTGATATACAGACATAGTCACTTGCATGTGACAGAAAAGCCATTTGTGATGTTCAGAGAAACCATAACTTTGCTTGACACCAGCCCTGTTTATTATAGCAATCATCTCCCTCGACAAGTGATTGATTGATCCCGGGGAAATCAAAGTAATCAGCACCGTTACTGAGAGTCCTCTCCATCACACTGTGTCCCACTGTCACACAGCCCGGGGACCAAAAAGTACAGTGTGCGTGCTCTTGCTCTTGTGTGTGTGGTGTGTGTGTGTGCACGTGTGTGTGCATGTGTGTGTGTGTATGTGTGTGTGTGTGTGTACGTGTGTGTGCATGTGTGTGTGTATGTGTGTGTGTATGTGCACGTGTGTGTGTGTGTATGTGCACGTGTGTGTGTGTATGTGCACGTGTGTGTGTGTGTATGTGCACATGTGTGTGTGTATGTGTGTGTGTGTGTACGTGCACGTGTGTGTGTGTGTATGTGTGTGTGTGTGTGTGTATGTGCTCATGTCTGTGTGTGTATGTGGACGTGTGCACACAGTTTTAGATTTCTCACTGGGTTCTAATGTGTGTCTCCTGTCATCTCCAGAGCCAGCAGTCAGAGAGTGATTGTTCTGTAATGAGAGAGGGTATGTCAGAGCTGCGCAGTCAGAGAGTGATTTCTGGTTTAATGAGAGGGATGTCTGAGGGTGCTAGATGGATTGGCTGTCACAGAGGATATTCTGAAGGGCCTGATCTCTGGGTGATTGGCTGTCACAGAGGATATTCTGAAGGCCTGATCTCTCTGGGTGATTGGCTGTCACAGAGGATATTCTGAAGGCCTGATCTCTCTGGGTGATTGGCTGTCACAGAGGATATTCTGAAGGCCTGATCTCTGGGTAATTGGCTGTCACAGGGATATTAAAGTGGTCCTGATATCTCTGTATTCTACAGGCTCACTACCAAGTCAGCCAGAGGAGCCCTTCCTGCGACAACTTGACAACATCACCAGGAATCATTAGATCAGGCCTGGGCAAAAGGCCGGCCTAGGGGCCATATGCGCCCACGCCCTGATTCAATAAGGCTGCGGAATCATGCTTAGATCACATAAAGAATTTGCGATAGTAACGTTTTGAAAAACGGATTTGCTATTCAAATTAAAATCCCAATGAAAACTGCCTTTGTGTAATGACTTAACTCCCCCAAGTTGTGGGGCATTTATTTTGAAGGCACGTATAAATAACAACTGCACGAGGACAGACAGTGACTGACAGGTCGACACACGTCACAATTACAAATATTAGCTTGGTAGAAATTGAGCAAAAATCATTTTTCAAAACGTTTCTAAGAAATGGAAAGTAGACAATGAATGTAGGGTGTTCCAGCAAGAGTGGACAAAGCTGTGTGCTTAGTTGCAAAGAGAGCATCGCTGTCTTGAAGACTACAACTTGTCCCGACACTTCCAGACAAAGCATGCAGAGAAATATAGGAATATGTCTTCTGAGCAGAGGGCAAGTGCATCGAAAGAGTTGCTTTCTCAGTTGCAAAAGCATCAAGGACTTTTCGCAAAACTTTTTGACGGCCCGCCCCCAGGTGGTAAGGGTAGGCAACAACACGCCTGCCATGCTGATCCTCAACACTGGGGCCCCTCAGGGGTGTGTACTTAGTCCCCTCCTGTACTCCCTGTTCACCCACGACTGCGTGGCCAAACACGACTCCAACACCATCATTAAGTTTGCTGACGACACAACAGTGGAAGGCCTGATCACCGACAATTGTAAGTCGCTCTGGATAAGAGCGTCTGCTAAATGACTTAAATGTAAATGTAAATGAAGAGACTATAGGGAGGCGGTCAGAGAACTGTCCCTCTCTCCCTCAATGTGAGCAAGACAAAGGAGCTAATCATGAACTACACGAAAAGGCGAGCTGAACAGACCCCCATTAACATCAACGGGGCTGTAGTGGAGCGGGTCGAGAGATACAAGTTCCTTGGTGTCCACATTACCCCCCACACACTCCATTTGTTTCGTACGCTGCTACTCGCTGTTTATTGTCTATGCATAGTCACTTCACCCCTACCTACATGTACAAATGACCTCTAACCTGTACACTGACTCAGTACTGGTACCCCCTGTATATAGCCTCATTATTGTTTTGCTTTTTATCATTTTCTACTTTAGTTTATTTGGTAAATATTTTCTTAACTCTTCTTGAACTGAATTGTTCCTTAAGGGCTTGTAAGTAAGCATTTCACACTAAGGTCTACACTAGTTGTATTCGGCACATGTGACAAAAAAAGTTTGATTTGAAGTAGATGACAACAATCTCACCCACCTTCCGACACTACTAGTCTGTTCCCTATCAGATGACCTTCTGACACTACTAGTCTGTTCCCTATCAGATGACAACAATCTCACCCACCTTCCGACACTACTAGTCTGTTCCTTATCAGATGACACTACTAGTCTGTTCCCTATCAGATGACAACAATCTCACCCATCTTCTGACACTACTAGTCTGTTCCCTATCAGATGACAACAATCTCACCCACCTTCCGACACTACTAGTCTGTTCCCTATCAGATGACCTTCTGAACACTACAAGTCTGTTCCCTATCAGATGACCTTCTGACACTACTAGTCTGTTCCCTATCAGATGACCTTCTGAACACTACAAGTCTGTTCCCTATCAGATGACCTTCTGACACTACTGGTCTATTCCCTATCAGATGACCTTCTGACACTACTAGTCTGTTCCCTATCAGATGACCTTCTGACACTACTAGTCTGTTCCCTATCAGATGACCTTCTGACACTACTAGTCTGTTCCCTATCAGATGACACTACTAGTCTGTTCCCTATCAGATGACCTTCTGACACTACTAGTCTGTTCCCTATCAGATGACCTTCTGACACTACTAGTCTGTTCCCTATCAGATGACCTTCCGACACTACTAGTCTGTTCCCTATCAGATGACCTTCTGACACTAATAGTCTGTTCCCTATCAGATGACAACAATCTCACCCACCTTCCGACACTAATAGTCTGTTCCCTATCAGATGACCTTCTGACACTACTAGTCTGTTCCCTATCAGATGACCTTCTGACACTACTAGTCTGTTCCCTATCAGATGACCTTCTGACACTAATAGTCTGTTCCCTATCAGATGACCTTCTGACACTAATAGTCTGTTCCCTATCAGATGACCTTCTGACACTACTAGTCTGTTCCCTATCAGATGACCTTCTGACACTACTAGTCTGTTCCCTATCAGATGACCTTCTGACACTAATAGTCTGTTCCCTATCAGATGACCTTCTGACACTACTAGTCTGTTCCCTATCAGATGACCTTCTGACACTACTAGTCTGTTCCCTATCAGATGACCTTCTGACACTACTAGTCTGTTCCCTATCAGATGACCCTACTAGTCTGTTCCCTATCAGATGACACTACTAGTCTGTTCCCTATCAGATGACCTTCTGACACTACTAGTCTGTTCCCTATCAGATGACCTTCTGACACTACTAGTCTGTTCCCTATCAGATGACCTTCTGACACTACTAGTCTGTTCCCTATCAGATGACCTTCTGACACTACTAGTCTGTTCCCTATCAGATGACAACAATCTCACCCACCTTCCGACACTACTAGTCTGTTCCCTATCAGATGACCTTCTGACACTACTAGTCTGTTCCCTATCAGATGACCTTCTGACACTACTAGTCTGTTCCCTATCAGATGACCTTCTGACACTACTAGTCTGTTCCCTATCAGATGACACTACTAGTCTGTTCCCTATCAGATGACCTTCTGACACTACTAGTCTGTTCCCTATCAGATGACCTTCTGACACTACTAGTCTGTTCCCTATCAGATGACCTTCTGACACTACTAGTCTGTTCCCTATCAGATGACCTTCTGACACTACTAGTCTGTTCCCTATCAGATGACCTTCTGACACTACTAGTCTGTTCCCTATCAGATGACCTTCTGACACTACTAGTCTGTTCCCTATCAGATGACCTTCTGACACTACTAGTCTGTTCCCTATCAGATGACCTTCTGACACTACTAGTCTGTTCCCTATCAGATGACCTTCCGACACTACTAGTCTGTTCCCTATCAGATGACACTACTAGTCTGTTCCCTATCAGATGACACTACTAGTCTGTTCCCTATCAGATGACCTTCTGACACTACTAGTCTGTTCCCTATCAGATGATCTTCTAACACTACTAGTCTGTTCCCTATCAGATGACCTTCTGACACTACTAGTCTGTTCCCTATCAGATGATCTTCTGACACTACTAGTCTGTCCCCTATCAGATGACCTTGTGACACTACTAGTCTGTTCCCTATCAGGTGACCTTCTGACACTAATAGTCTGTTCCCTATCAGATGACCTTCTGACACTACTAGTCTGTTCCCTATCAGATGACCTTCTGACACTACTAGTCTGTTCCCTATCAGATGACCTTCTGACACTACTAGTCTGTTCCCTATCAGATGACCTTCTGACACTACTAGTCTGTTCCCTATCAGATGACCTTCTGACACTACTAGTCTGTCCCCTATCAGATGACCTTCTGACACTACTAGTCTGTTCCCTATCAGGTTACCTTCTGACACTACTAGTCTGTTCCCTATCAGATGATCTTCTAACACTACTAGTCAGTTCCCTATCAGATGACCTTCTGACACTACTAGTCTGTTCCCTATCAGATGACAACAATCTCACCCACCTTCAGACACTACTAGTCTGTTCCCTATCAGATGACCTTCCAACACTACTAGTCTGTTCCCTATCAGATGACCTTCTGACACTACTAGTCTGTTCCCTATCAGATGACCTTCTGACACTACTAGTCTGTTCCCTATCAGATGACCTTCCAACACTACTAGTCTGTTCCCTATCAGATGACCTTCTGACACTACTAGTCTGTTCCCTATCAGATGACCTTCTGACACTACTAGTCTGTTCCCTATCAGATGATCTTCTAACACTACTAGTCTGTTCCCTATCAGATGACCTTCTGACACTACTAGTCTGTTCCCTATCAGATGACCTTCTGACACTACTAGTCTGTTCCCTGTCAGATGACCTTCCGACAATTACTAGTCTGTTCCTATCAGATGACACTACTAGTCTGTTCTCTATCAGATGACACTACTAGTCTGTTCCCTATCAGATGACCTTCTGACACTACTAGTCTGTTCTCATCAGGTGACCTTCTGACACTAATAGTCTGTTCCCTATCAGATGACCTTCCTGACACTACTAGTCTGTTCCCTATCAGATGACCTTCTGACACAGATGACCTTCTGACACCAGTCTGTTCCCTATCAGATGACCTTCTGACACTACTAGTCTGTCCCCTATCAGATGACCTTCTGACACTACTAGTCTGTTCCCTATCAGGTGACCTTCTGACACTACTAGTCTGTTCCTATCAGATGATCTTCTAACACTACTAGTCAGTTCCCTATCAGATGACCTTCTGACACTACTAGTCTGTTCCCTATCAGATGACAACAATCTCACCCACCTTCTGACACTACTAGTCTGTTCCTATCAGATGACACTACTAGTCTGTTCCCTATCAGATGACCTTCTGACACTACTAGTCTGTTCCCTATCAGATGACCTTCTGACACTACTAGTCTGTTCCCTATCAGATGACCTTCCGACACTACTAGTCTGTTCCCTATCAGATGACCTTCTGACACTACTAGTCTGTTCCCTATCAGATGATCTTCTGACACTACTAGTCTGTTCCCTATCAGATGATCTTCTAACACTACTAGTCTGTTCCCTATCAGATGACCTTCTGACACTACTAGTCTGTTCCCTATCAGATGACCTTCTGACACTACTAGTCTGTTCCCTATCAGATGACCTTCCGACACTACTAGTCTGTTCCCTATCAGATGACACTACTAGTCTGTTCCCTATCAGATGACACTACTAGTCTGTTCCCTATCAGATGACACTACTAGTCTGTTCCCTATCAGATGACCTTCTGACACTACTAGTCTGTTCCCTATCAGATGACCTTCTGACACTACTAGTCTGTCCCCTATCAGATGACCTTCTGACACTACTAGTCTGTTCCCTATCAGGTGACCTTCTGACACTAATAGTCTGTTCCCTATCAGATGACCTTCTGACACTACTAGTCTGTTCCCTATCAGATGACCTTCTGACACTACTAGTCTGTTCCCTATCAGATGACCTTCTGACACTACTAGTCTGTTCCCTATCAGATGACCTTCTGACACTACTAGTCTGTTCCCTATCAGATGACCTTCTGACACTACTAGTCTGTCCCCTATCAGATGACCTTCTGATACTACTAGTCTGTTCCCTATCAGGTGACCTTCTGACACTACTAGTCTGTTCCCTATCAGATGATCTTCTAACACTACTAGTCAGTTCCCTATCAGATGACCTTCTGACACTACTAGTCTGTTCCCTATCAGATGACAACAATCTCACCCACCTTCTGACACTACTAGTCTGTTCCCTATCAGATGACACTACTAGTCTGTTCCCTATCAGATGACCTTCTGACACTACTAGTCTGTTCCCTATCAGATGACCTTCCGACACTACTAGTCTGTTCCCTATCAGATGACACTACTAGTCTGTTCCCTATCAGATGACCTTCTGACACTACTAGTCTGTTCCCTATCAGATGACACTACTAGTCTGTTCCCTATCAGATGACACTACTAGTCTGTTCCCTATCAGATGACACTACTAGTCTGTTCCCTATCAGATGACCTTCTGACACTACTAGTCTGTTCCCTATCAGATGACCTTCTGACACTACTAGTCTGTTCCCTATCAGGTGACCTTCTGAACACTACTAGTCTGTTCCCTATCAGGTGACCTTCTGAACACTACTAGTCTGTTCCCTATCAGATGACCTTCTGAACACTACTAGTCTGTTCCCTATCAGATGACCTTCTGAACACTACTAGTCTGTTCCCTATCAGGTGACCTTCTGACACTACTAGTCTGTTCCCTATCAGATGACCTTCTGACACTACTAGTCTGTTCCCTATCAGGTGACCTTCTGACACTACTAGTCTGTTCCCTATCAGATGACCTTCTGAACACTACTAGTCTGTTCCCTATCAGATGACCTTCTGAACACTACTAGTCTGTTCCCTATCAGATGACCTTCTGACACTACTAGTCTGTTCCCTATCAGATTACCTTTTGACACTACTAGTCTGTTCCCTATCAAATGACCTTCGGACACTACTAGTCTGTTCCCTATCAGATGACCTTCTGACACTACTAGTCTGTTCCCTATCAGATGACCTTCCGACACTACTAGTCTGTTCCCTATCAGATGACCTTTTGACACTACTAGTCTGTTCTCTATCAGATGACCTTCTGACACTACTAGTCTGTTCCCTATCAAATGACCTTCGGACACTACTAGTCTGTTCCCTATCAGATGACCTTCCGACACTACTAGTTTGTACCCTATCAGATGACCTTCTGACACTACTAGTCTGTACCCTATCAGATGACCTTCTGACACTACTAGTCTGTTCCCTATCAGATGACCTTCCGACACTACTAGTCTGTTCCCTATCAGGTGACCTTCTGAACACTACTAGTCTGTTCCCTATCAGATGACCTTCTGACACTACTAGTCTGTTCCCTATCAGATGACCTTCTGACACTACTAGTCTGTTCCCTATCAGGTGACCTTCTGAACACTACTAGTCTGTTCCCTATCAGATGACAACAATCTCACCCATCTTCTGACACTACTAGTCTGTTCCCTATCAGATGACCTTCTGACACTACTAGTCTGTTCCCTATCAGATGACCTTCTGACACTACTAGTCTGTTCCCTATCAGATGACCTTCTGACACTACTAGTCTGTTCCCTATCAGATGACAACAATCTCACCCACCTTCTGACACTACTAGTCTGTTCCCTATCAGATGACAACAATCTCACCCATCTTCTGACACTACTAGTCTGTTCCCTATCATTTACATTACATATAAGTCATTTAGCAGACGCTCTTATCCAGAGCGACTTACAAATTGGTGCATTCACCTTATGACATCCAGTGGAACAGCCACTTTACAATAGTGCATCTAAATCTTTTAAGGGGGGTGAGAAGGATTACTTTATCCTATCCTAGGTATTCCTTAAAGAGGTGGGTTTCAGGTGTCTCCGGAAGGTGGACACTATCAGATGACCTTCCGACACTACTAGTCTGTTCCCTATCAGATGACCTTCTGAACACTACTAGTCTGTTCCCTATCAGATGACCTTCTGACACTACTAGTCTGTTCCCTATCAGATGACAACAATCTCACCCACCTTCCGACACTACTAGTCTGTTCCTTATCAGATGACACTACTAGTCTGTTCCCTATCAGATGACAACAATCTCACCCATCTTCTGACACTACTAGTCTGTTCCCTATCAGATGACAACAATCTCACCCACCTTCCGACACTACTAGTCTGTTCCCTATCAGATGACAACAATCTCACCCATCTTCCCGACACTACTAGTCTGTTCCCTATCAGATGACAACAATCTCACCCATCTTCCGACACTACTAGTCTGTTCCCTATCAGATGACCTTCTGAACACTACAAGTCTGTTCCCTATCAGATGACCTTCTGACACTACTGGTCTATTCCCTATCAGATGACCTTCAGGAGAACTATACATCGCTGCTGCGTGCTTTGAACTGTTAGTTTGGACTAGCGTTGGACTAGTAACCAGCAGATAGTCTAGTGGTTAGAGCATTGGACTAGTAACCAGCAGATAGTCTAGTGGTTAGAGCGTTGGACTAGTAACCAGCAGGTAGCCTAGTGGTTAGAGCGTTGGACTAGTAACCAGCAGATAGTCTAGTGGTTAGAGCGTTGGACTAGTAACCAGCAGGTAGCCTAGTGGTTAGAGCATTGGACTAGTAACCAGCAGATAGCCTAGTGGTTAGAGCGTTGGACTAGTAACCAGCAGATAGTCTAGTGGTTAGAGCGTTGGACTAGTAACCAGCAGGTTGCCTAGTGGTTAGAGCGTTGGACTAGTAACCAGCAGATAGCCTAGTGGTTAGAGCATTGGACTAGTAACCAGCAGGTAGCCTAGTGGTTAGAGCGTTGGACTAGTAACCAGCAGATAGCCTAGTGGTTAGAGCGTTGGACTAGTAACCAGCATATAGCCTAGTGGTTAGAGCGTTGGACTAGTAACCAGCAGATAGCCTAGTGGTTAGAGCGTTGGACTAGTAACCAGCAGATAGTCTAGTGGTTAGAGCATTGGACTAGTAACCAGCAGGTAGCCTAGTGGTTAGAGCGTTGGACTAGTAACCAGCAGATAGTCTAGTGGTTAGAACGTTGGACTAGTAACCAGCAGATAGCCTAGTGGTTAGAGCATTGGACTAGTAACCAGCAGATAGCCTAGTGGTTAGAGCGTTGGACTAGTAACCAGCAGATAGCCTAGTGGTTAGAGCGTTGGACTAGTAACCAGCAGGTTGCCTAGTGGTTAGAGCGTTGGACTAGTAACCAGCAGGTAGCCTAGTGGTTAGAGTGTTGGACTAGTAACCAGCAGGTAGCCTAGTGGTTAGAGCGTTGGACTAGTAACCAGCAGATAGTCTAGTGGTTAGAGCGTTGGACTAGTAACCAGCAGATAGCCTAGTGGTTAGAGCGTTGGACTAGTAACCAGCAGATAGCCTAGTGGTTAGAGCATTGGACTAGTAACCAGCAGGTAGCCTAGTGGTTAGAGCGTTGGACTAGTAACTAGCAGATAGCCTAGTGGTTAGAGCGTTGGACTAGTAACCAGCAGATAGTCTAGTGGTTAGAGCATTGGACTAGTAACCAGCATGTAGCCTAGTGGTTAGAGCATTGGACTAGTAACCAGCAGATAGCCTAGTGGTTAGAGCATTGGACTAGTAACCAGCAGGTAGCCTAGTGGTTAGAGCGTTGGACTAGTAACCAGCAGATAGCCTAGTGGTTAGAGCGTTTGACTAGTAACCAGCAGATAGCCTAGTGGTTAGAGCATTGGACTAGTCACTGACAGGTTGCGAGATTGAATGCTGTTAACCCACTGCTCCGAGGCTGTCATTGAAAATGACTAGTTATATAAAGGTACAAAATATATATATGATGTATAATCTTATATACTATGATTCTGGCCTGCAATGGCAAAAATATATTGTAATGTGTCCATCACCATGGAAAATAATTGCCCAGGCCTGCATTAGAGTCGAGAGCCACCATTTTAGAAGTGGACTAATGTTCCTTGTAACATTATAATTTCCCCAGAGATCTGATACAAAGAGAAATGCTTGACGTTTGAAAATATGGTTTCAG
>NW_026279789.1:40000-121563 GCF_023373465.1 Oncorhynchus keta
AATTAGACAGGGCCAGCTCGGATGGCAGCTAGCCAACCAGCGTCTGCCGAAGGACAACCGGTAGCAGTTTCACAAATGAATCAACATGCAGCCACATCGCCAGAGGGAAATTAGACAAGGCCAGCTCGGATGGCAGCTAGCCAACGTCTGCCGAAGGACAACCGGTAGCAGTTTCACAAATGAATCAACATGCAGCCACATCGCCAGGGGGAAATTAGACAGGGCCAGCTCCGGATGGCAGCTAGCCAACCAGCGTCTGCCGAAGGACAACCGGTAGCAGTTTCACAAATGAATCAACATGCAGCCACATCGCCAGGGGAAATTAGACAGGGCCAGCTCGATGGCAGCGAGCTCTTCAAATTAGCCTCCCTTGACTTCATGACAGCTTGCAACACTCATGGTATTCTCTCAACCAGCTTCATGAGGTAGTCACCTGGAATGCATTTCAATTAACAGGTGTGCCTTTGTTAATAAAAGTGAAATAGTGGAATTTATTTCATTTTAATGCATCGGTTGTGTTTTTGACAAGGTAGGTTGGTATACAGAAGATAGAAAAACGACAATATGTAATTTCTTTAAGACATGAAGGTCAAATCAATCTGAAAATGTCAAGAACTTTGAAAGTTCACTTCACAGAGTTCAAGTAACAGACATCTCAACATCAACTGTTCAGAGGAGACTGCATGAATCAGGCCATCATGGTCAAATTGTTGCATACAAACCGTTACTAAAGTACACCAATAATAAGAAGAGACTTGTTTGGGCCAAGAACACGAGCAATGGACATTAGACCTGTGGAAATCTGTCCTTTGGTCCGAGGAGTCCACATTTGTTTTTTTGGTTCCAACCACTGTGTCTTTGTGGAGACGAGAGTAGGTGTGTGTGTGTGGTTCCCACCGTGAAGCATGGAGGAGGTGTGATAGTGTGGGGGTGCTTTGCTGGTGACACTGTCTGTGAGATTTATTTAGAATTCATGGTACACTTTAACCAGCATGGCTACCACAGCGCTTCTGCAACGATACGCCATCCCATCTGGTTTGCACTTAGTGAGACTATCTTTTGTTTTTCAACAGGACACGACTCAACACACCCTCCAGGCTGTGTAAAGGCTATTTGACCAAGAAGGGGAGTGATGAGTGCTGCCTCATATGACCTGGCCTCCACAATCACCTGACCTCAACCCAATTGAGATGGTTTGGGATGAGTTGACTGCAGAGTGAAGGAAAAGCAGCCAACAAATGCTCAGAATATGTGACCACGTTTCAGGAAACTAGGCGTATGTTGTGGGTCATGACTTCACACGAGAGCCGTTTGAACATAAACTTTTATTTTTCATCAAAAGCCTTTTTTGGGGCAGAAATGCCTTCTCAAACATGTGAATTTTCATGTGCATTAATAACAAATGTGTATGCCATCTGTAAATACAAATAAAAATGCTAAACTAAAAGTCTAGTTGGTTTAGCCATAGAAGATAAAATGCAACCTTCCCGCTAGCAATGATTGGCTGAGATAATGAGTGGGCTGGACATGCCGAGAGATGAGTTTGGATTGGTCTGCCATATAGCGCGCTTTTGTCTATTTTAGCTGGTCAGTATGTCCAGGTAATCATTTCTAACGCAGCATGTTTTTATTTTAATGTATCACGTAGTAAAACTGCATAACCCAATGATGTCATAATGTCAAGTTAAAGTGTACTGTTAGCTAGCTAACATTAGCTGGATGGCTCGCTAGCTAACATTAGCTGGATGGCTCGCTAGCTAACATTAGCTGGATGGCTCGCTAGCTAACATTAGCTGGATGGCTCGCTAGCTAACATTAGCTGGATGGCTCGCTAGCTAACATTACGTGTATGCTCTCCAGTTTCTGGAGGAGCGAGTTTTGAATTCAGTAGAATTGAAGTATGATAGCTAAAGAGATGGAGAAACACCTGTCTCTGCATGACATCTTCAAACTAAGGGCAACCATGGTATCCGTGGCAACCATGGTATCCGTGGCAACGCGTCCATCGATGATGTAAACGGGTGAGAAAGTCTAGCTAGCTACATTTTCAGATATTACACGTTTTATGTGATACGCTCATTCATGTTAAACACTCGTCTCATGCTTGATATAAGGGAACCTACCTTAAGAAGATTCTGTATGACAGAAATACAGTGGGAGAGTTTCTAAAAGCCTATGTTAGATTACTAGAAGAGATATTTTAGGAGAGCCAGACAATTAGAAAATATAGTCCCAGTCGGTATGGCCCCAACCGCCTGTGGTGAAAACAGCCTGTAGTGTCCTAGATTAACCCATTGGCTCACAGCAAGAACTTAAGCTTTTTCAAACACAAATTTCTTGTTATCAGCTTGTTTTAGTCAGTTTAGTTATAAAACCACATTTAAGAAAATTCCAACATGTCTAAAGATTCCTTTTCAACATTGCCTGCTCCGGAGCCTTCTTACTACTTAGAAAACCATCATATTGTATTGCTTCCCTCATGCCCCTTTTCATGACGGTGACAGCAGCCATGTGAGTGAGTGCTAGCTAGCTACCGACCGGAGCATTAAGCTAGCCAACTCCAACAACACAAACAATTGGACTATAGTGCTACAAGTTAAATGTTTTAACTGTGGCCTCCCGGGTTGTCGCAGTGGTCTAGGGCACTGCATCGCAGTGCTAGCTGTGCCACCAGAGACTCTGGGTTCGAGCCCAGGCTCTGTCGCAGCCGGCTGTTATTGGGAGTTCCATGGGGTGATGCTCAATTGGCCTTGTGTCGTCCAGGTTTGTGAGGTTTTTGCCAGTAGGGATATCCTTGTCTCATCACGCACTTGCGACTCCTGTGGCGGGCCGGGAGCAGTGCACGCTAACCAGGTGCACAGTGTTTCCTCCGGCACATTGGTGCGGCTGGCTTCCGGGTTGAATGCGCGCTGTGTTAAGAAGCAGTGCGGCTTGGTTGGGTTGTGTTTCGGAGGAAGCATGGCTTTTGACCTTCGTCTCTCCCGAGCCCGTACCGGAGTTGTAGCGATGAGACAAGATAGTAACTACTAACAATTGGATACCACGAAATTGGTGAGAAAAAGGGGGTAAAATACAATAAAATAAAATAATACATGTCTCCAATGTGATGAAATGTTTTCCACACACACAGCTACGTGTAGTTTACTTGAACACCAGGTCCCCACATTTGCCACTTTCCCGCTTCAAAGCTTCTTGCAGGCTCTACTTCCCTACGTTAGAGCATTATGAACCGTAGGTTCATGGTTACATTAAACAACACAACAGCTTTATGGAATGTTTTGTTATTTTCGGCATAACAATAAAATCGACGACGAGGTTGACTCTTTTACAATGGGGGTCAAAAGGAAAGAATATTTGTTTCCCCCAATTTGTGGGCGTGGTCGATGGGAATTCCTTATTATTACGTGAATATCAACATGCAGTATGCTGATGATGTCATATTGTAGGCATGTGGAGTGTTGTACTGTAATTCACAGTTATTCAATCCACATAAATCCATCACATATAAAATCCAGCAGGCCTATAAATCCTATCCATACATCATCACACTATGACACAACGTATAGATCTTCCACCAAGCCTGTAAGATATCTCGTGGGTTTGAATTGATTTTCTATATGAGTACCAAAGGAGAGGGTAACAATCATTTGGATTGAAAACGTCAAGAACACAAACACATCCATATATCAGTCAAAAGTTTGAGGCAAGTAAAACAGGTTTGTCGACATATGAACCCCATAGAAAAAATATAGACTCGCTCATTTTGGACAGGTACAGAATAGATGGTAACACTTTATATTACAGTGTACTAATTACAGTGTACTAAATACCATGTACTAATTACAGTGTACTAATTACAGTGTAATTATCAAATAGGAAAATTACAGTTATTCCTAGATGGGTTATTCTACTGTCACTATAGTTACTCTTGTCTATGGCCAAAGCATTGCACTGTAAAGCGTGTCCCCATAACCCAGACCTTTGATGATCCTAATACGTCCGTCCCTGTCATCTGACCTGCTCTCATCAGACAGTAAGCAGGCACCACAGGAGAGCCCTGAAGCCCCCGTTAAAGTGTCACCCTGTCATTTAGCATGATGGATGACTGTATTGAGTCAATGTCGTTAGATTCAGACGCCCCCCCCCCCCCTCGCCCAACGGGCAGGACTGTGCTGTGCTGTCCATGGGCTACAGTACCTGAGGGGAGCAGTGTGATGACCCTGGTTGGATGACCCTGCTGTCAGTCATGTGACTCCCGGGGGGCTCCATGTGTCACGTTATTCTGTGACAGCACAGTTAACATTATGTGAGGGAGTGGGGTTGAAACCTCAGTTTGCAAGGGCGTCATGTGTTCCTCCGATAATGGATAGCCTAATGCTTCAGAATATGGAGGACTGTCTAGGCCGTCTCTATGCCTCTAGCAGCATTCTGGCGGCAGGGTAACCTAGTGGTTAGAGCGTTGGACTAGTAACCGGAAGGTTGCAAGTTCAAACCCCCGAGCTGACAAGGTACAAATCTGTTGTTCTGCCCCTGAACAAGGCAATTAACCCACTGTTCCTAGGCCGTCATTGAAAATAAGAATTTGTTCTTAACTGACTTGCCTAGTTAAATAAAGGTAAAATAAAAATACTAATTAAAAAAAATTCTACAGTGCTGTATATAATGAAGAGTGTGGCTATTGGCCTTGTCTAATATGACGCCGACTAGCCTCTGTATAAAACTCTTCAGTGTTAATGAGTCATGACCTGCACAGTCTCAGACGTGTTCAGATCATGGCTTCCTTCCCATCGCCATGGTCGTGGTGGAGAACAATTCAGACTGTTCATCATCTCATTTCCTGTCTCTACAGACGAGGGAGGGCGGTGTGACAACAGTATCTCTGGTGTGGGAGGTACTGTATCTCTTCCCCCCCTGATGGCGATGAAAGTCGTACTTAGAACCCCTCCTGTCGTGCATCACCATGGTGACAGCATCACCAACAGGGTGAGATGAAGGCTTCAGTCAGAGGGTTGTCAAGTCAGGAAATAGAGTTATTATCATGACTCAGTCAGAGAGCAGAATGAATGGTCCAATATACAGTGCCTTGCGAAAGCATTCGGCCCCCTTGAACTTTGCGACCTTTTGCCACATTTCAGGCTTCAAACATAAAGATAGAAAACTGTATTTTTTTGTGAAGAATCAACAAGTGGGACACAATCATGAAGTGGAACGACATTTATTGGATATTTCAAACTTTTTTAACAAATCAAAAACTGAAAAATTGGGCGTGCAAAATTATTCAGCCCCCTTAAGTTAATACTTTGTAGCGCCACCTTTTGCTGCGATTACAGCTGTAAGTCACTTGGGGTATGTCTCTATCAGTTTTGCACATCGAGAGACTGAAATTTTTTCCCATTCCTCTTTGCAAAACAGCTCGAGCTCAGTGAGGTTGGATGGAGAGCATTTGTGAACAGCAGTTTTCAGTTCTTTAAAACAGATTCTCGATTGGATTCAGGTCTGGACTTTGACTTGGCCATTCTAACACTTGGACATGTTTATTTTTGAACCATTCTATTGTAGATTTTGCTTTATGTTTTGGATCATTGTCTTGTTGGAAGACAAATCTCCGTCCCAGTCTCAGGTCTTTTGCAGACTCCATCAGGTTTTCTTCCAGAATGGTCCTGTATTTGGCTCCATCCATCTTCCCATCAATTTTAACCATCTTCCCTGTCCCTGCTGAAGAAAAGCAGGCCCAAACCATGATGCTGCCACCACCATGTTTGACAGTAGGGATGGGGTGTTCAGGGTGATGAGCTGTGTTGCTTTTACGCCAAACATAAGGTTTTGCATTGTTGCCAGAAAGTTCAATTTTGGTTTCATCTGACCAGAGCATCTTCTTCCACATGTTTGGTGTGTCTCCCAGGTGGCTTGTGGCAAACTTTAAAAAACACTTTTTATGGATATCTTTAAGAAATTGCTTTCTTCTTGCCACTCTTCCATAAAGGCCAGATTTGTGCAATATACGACTGATTGTTGTCCTATGGATAGAGTCTCCCACCTCAGCTGTAGATCTCTGCAGTTCATCCAGAGTGATCATGAGCCTCTTGGCTGCATCTCTGATCAGTCTTCTCCTTATATGAGCTGAAAGTTTAGAAGGACGGCCAGTTCTTGGTAATTTGCAGTGGTCTGATACTCCTTCCATTTCAATATTATCGCTTGCACAGTGCTCCCCGGGATGTTTAAAGCTTGGGAAAAAATTTTGTATCCAAATCCGGCTTTAAACTTCTTCACAATAGTATCTCGGACCTGCCCGGTGTGTTCCTTGTTCTTCATGATGCTCTCTGCGCTTTTAACGGACCTCTGAGACTATCACAGTGCAGGTGCATTTATACGGAGACTTGATTACACACAGGTGGATTGTATTTATCATCATTAGTCATTTAGGTCAACATTGGATCATTCAGAGATCCTCACTGAACTTCTGGAGAGAGTTTGCTGCACTGAAAGTAAAGGGGCTGAATAATTTTGCACGCCCAATTTTTCAGTTTTTGATTTGTTAAAAAAGTTTGAAAAATCCAATAAATGTCGTTCCACTTCATGATTGTGTCCCACTTGTTGTTGATTCTTCACCAAAAAAATACAGTTTTATATCTTTATGTTTGAAGCCTGAAATGTGGCAAAAGGTCGCAAAGTTCAAGGGGGCCGAATACTTTCGCAAGGCACTGTATAAACAGTACCAGACAAATGTTTGGACACTCCTACTCATTCCAGGGTTTTTCTTAATTTTTACTATTTTCTACATTGTAGAATTATAGTGAACACTTCAAAACTATGAAATAACACATAAGGAATCATGTATTAAACCAAAAAATGTGTTAAACAAATCAAACATATTTCAAAGTCACTACCCTTTGCCTTGA
The DNA here is from genome assembly GCF_023373465.1 of Oncorhynchus keta. Lineage (NCBI taxonomy): Eukaryota > Metazoa > Chordata > Actinopteri > Salmoniformes > Salmonidae > Oncorhynchus > Oncorhynchus keta. Next base: position 46,900 of record NW_026279789.1, read on the forward strand.
TGATAGCTTTGCACACTCATAGAATTCTCTCAACCAGCTTCATGAGGTAGTCACCTGGAATGCATTTCAAATAACAGATGTGCCTTGTTAAAAGTTCATTTGTGGAATTTCTTTCCTTCTTAATGCTTTTGAGCTAATCAGTTGTGTTGTGACAAGGTAGGGGTGGTATACATAAGATAGCCCTATTTGGTAAAAAACCAAGTCCATATTATGGCAAGAACAGCTCAAATAAGTAAAGAGAAACAACAGACAGTCATTACTTTAAGACATGAATGTCAGTCAATCTGGAAAATTTCAAGAACTTCAAGAAAGTTTCTTTAAGTGCAGTCGCAAAAACCATCAAGTGCTATGATGAAACTGGTTCTCATGAGGACGGCCACAGGAAAGGAAGACCCAGAGTTACCTCTGCTGCAGAGGAAAAGTTAATTAGCATTACCAGCCTCAGATATCGGCAATTAACTGCAAATAACTGCATGCTTCACAGAGTTAAAGTAACAGAAACATCTCGACATCAACTGTTCATAGGAGACTGCATGAAACAGGCCTTTATGGTCGAAGGACACTACTAAAGGACACCAATAAGAAGAAGAGACTTGCTTTGACAAGGAATCATGAGTAATGGACATTAGACCGGTGGAAATCTGTCCTTTGGATTGATGTGTCCAAATCTGAGATTTTTGGTCCCAACCGCTGTGTCTTTGTGAGACGCAGAGTAGGTGAACAGATAACCTCTGCATGTGTGGTTCCCACCGTGAAGCACGAAAGAGGAGGTGTGATGGTGTGGGGGTGCTTTGCTGGTGACACTGTCTGTGATTTATTTAGAATTCAAGGCACACTTAACCAACATGGCTAACACAGCATTCTGCAACGATATGCCATTCCATCTGGTTTGTGCTTAGTGGGACTATAATTTGTTTTTAAACATAAGAATGACCCAAAACACTATATTTGACCAAGAGGAGAGTGATGGAGTGCTGCATCAGATGACCTGGTCTCCACAATCACCCGACCTCAACCCAATTGAGATGATTTGGGATGAGTTGAACTGCAGAGTAAAGGAAAAGCAGCCAACAAGTGCTCAGCATACATGGGAACTCCTTCAAGACTGTTGGTAAAGCATTCCAGGTGACTACCTTTTGAGGCTGGTTGAGAGAATGCCAAGAGGGCTGAAAGGACGGCTGAGAGGACAGCATGTTTGGTATGTAGGAGTATTGAATGGCTGAGAGGACAGCATGTTTGGTATGTAGTAGTATTGAAGGGCTGAGAGGACAGCATGTTTGGTGTGTAGGAATATTGAAGGGCTGAGAGGACAGCATGTTTGGTTTGTAGGAGTATTGAATGGCTGAGAGGACAGCATGTTTGGTATGTAGGAGTATTGAAGGGCTGAGAGGACAGCATGTTTGGTTTGTAGGAGTTTTGAAGGGCTGAGAGGACAGCATGTTTGGTTTGTAGGAGTTTTGAAGGGCTGAGAGGACAGCATGTTTGATACCTTGGGAGAATATTGCAATGTGAGGATGGAAAGTCAGGTATTTTTTTGGTTGTTTTTCTTTTTTGTTGGTGAACATTTTATGGCTCATATTAACGAACTGTTATGGTTGAATCCAGTAATGGTTGTCATTTCACTTGAACAGTTATGGAGGTAACATCATAGCCTGGTCCCAGATCTCTGAGTGCTCTCCTGTCTGGCATAACTATCAGAGTATGCAAGACAGCACAAACAGATCCAGAACCAGGCTAGTGATACCTTTCAGCTATTTCAAATGTAGCACGTCTCTAATTCATCTTTAGTTGAGAATACGGTAAAGATATCATTGAGGGATATTTTCTCCCAGTACATGACACAATCTGGTCCATGTGAAGAGCTTACTGGTGTTGAGTACGTTCTCAACACTCCTCAGTCTGTTCAGCGGAAAATAAGAGGATTCTGGATGACAGAAAGGCACACAACGAAGACCTAAAGATTTAGGACAATGAGGATTTCTGGGAGGATTATCTGCTTTGAAGTGTGAATCAAAATGTAATTCAAAGCCAATCTTAGGAACTGACAGAAAGATATATTTTTGGAACATTATATATAGTATCTATCATCTTTCAGCTACTTGATATGAGATGCTACTGACACTGGGCAGAGTAGGATGTTGAGATGAGAAGATACTGACACTGGGCAGAGTAAGATGTTGAGATGACAAGATACTGACACTGGACAGAGTAAGATGTTGAGATGAAGATACTGACACTGGGCAGAATAAGATGTTGAGATGAGAAGATACTGACACTGGGCAGAGTAAGATGTTGAGATGAGAAGATACTGACGCTGGGCAGAGTAAGATGTTGAGATGAGAAGATACTGACACTGGGCAGAGTAAGATGTTGAGATGAGAAGATACTGACACTGGGCAGAGTAAGATGTTGAGATGAGAAGATACTGACACTGGGCAGAGTAAGATGTTGAGATGACAAGATACTGACACTGGGCAGAGTAAGATGTTGAGATGAGAAGATACTGACACTGGGCAGAATAAGATGTTGAGATGAGAAGATACTGACACTGGGCAGAGTAAGATGTTGAGATGAGAAGATACTGACGCTGGGCAGAGTAAGATGTTGAGATGAGAAGATACTGACACTGGGCAGAGTAAGATGTTGAGATGAAGATACTGACACTGGGCAGAGTAAGATGTTGAGATGAGAAGATACTGACACTGGGCAGAGTAAGATGTTGAGATGAGAAGATACTGACGCTGGGCAGAGTAAGATGTTGAGATGAGAAGATACTGACACTGGGCAGAGTAAGATGTTGAGATGAGAAGATACTGACGCTGGGCAGAGTAAGATGTTGAGATGAGAAGATACTGACACTGGGCAGAGTAAGATGTTGAGATGAGAAGATACTGACACTGGGCAGAGTAAGATGTTGAGATGAGAAGATACTGACACTGGGCAGAGTAAGATGTTGAGATGAGAAGATACTGACACTGGGCAGATTAAGATGTTGAGATGAGAAGATACTGACACTTGGTAGACTAAGATTTTGAGATGAGAAGATACTGACACTGGGCAGAGTAAGATGTTGAGATGACAGGCTACTGACACTGGACAGAGTAAAATGTTGAGATGAGAAGATACTGACGCTGGGCAGAGTAAGATGTTGAGATGAGAAGATACTGACACTGGGCAGAGTAAGATGTTGAGATGAGAAGATACTGACACTGGGCAGAGTAACATGTTGAGATGAGAAGATGCTGACACTGGTCAGAGTAAGATGTTGAGATGAGAAGATACTGACACTGGGCAGAGTAAGATGTTGAGATGAGAAGATACGGACACTGGGCAGAGTAAGATGTTGAGATGAGAAGATACTGACACTGGGCAGAGTAAGATGTTGAGATGAGAAGATACTGACACTGGGCAGAGTAAGATGTTGAGATGAGAAGATACTGACGCTGGGCAGAGTAAGATGTTGAGATGAGAAGATACTGACACTGGGCAGAGTAAGATGTTGAGATGAGAAGATACGGACACTGGGCAGAGTAAGATGTTGAGATGAGAAGATACTGACGCTGGGCAGAGTAAGATGTTGAGATGAGAAGATACTGACACTGGGCAGAGTAAGATGTTGAGATGAGAAGATACTGACACTGGGCAGAATAAGATGTTGAGATGAGAAGATACTGACACTGGGTAGAGTAAGATGTTGAGATGACAGGCTACTGATACTGGACAGAGTAAGATGTTGAGATGAGAAGATACTGACACTGGGCAGAATAAGATGTTGACAGTTAGATATTGCTGTCTCCCCGTGGATGGGGAATTGAAAGAACAGTGGCTTGTGAAATTCACCCCCATTGGCATTTTTCCTATTTTGTTGCCTTACAACTTGGAATTCAAATGTATTTTGGGGGGGTTTGTGTCATTTGATGTACACAACATACCTACCATTTTGAAGATGCAATTTTTTTTTTTTTTTTGTGAAACAAACAAGAAATAAGACAAAAACACTGAAAATTTGAACGTGCACAACTATTCAACCCCCCAAAGTCAGTACTTTGTAGAGCCACCTTTTGCAGCAATTATAGCTGCAAGTCTCTCGGGGTATGTCTCTATAAGCTTGGCACATCTAGCCACTATGATTTTTGCCCATTCCTCAAGGCAAACTGCTCCAGCTCCTTTAAATTGCTGGTGTACAGACCATTTCAAGACATTTAAATGTTTTTCCATAAACCACTCGAGTGTTGCTTTAGCAGTATGCTTGGGGTCATTGTCCTGCTGGAAGGGGAACCTCCGTTCCAGTCTCAAATCCCTGGAAGACTGAATTTAGCACCATCCATCATTTCTTCAATTCTGCCCAGTTTCCCAGTTCCTGCCGATGAAAAGCATGATGATGGAGGATGATGTTCTCGGGGTGATGAGAGATGTTGGGTTTACGCCAGACATAGCATTTCCCTTGATGGCCAAAAAGCTACATTTTAGTCTCATCTGACCAGAGTACCTTCTCTCATATGTTTGGGGAGTCTCCCGCATGCCTTTGGGCGAACACCAAAAGTGTTTGCTTATTTTCTCTTTAAGCAATTGCTTTTTTCTGGTTACTCTTCCACGAAGCCCAGGTCTGTGGAGTGTACGGCTTAAAGTGGTCCTATGGACAGTTACTCCAATCTCCGCAGTGGAACTTTGCAGCTCCTTCAGGGTTATCTTTGGTCTTTTTGTTGCCTCTGATTAATGCCCTCCTTGCTTGGACCGTGAGTTTTGGTGGGCGGCCCTCTTGGCAGGTTTGTTGTGGTGCCATATTCTTTGCATTTTTTACTAATGGATTTAATGTTGCTCCGTGGGATGTTGAAAGTTTCAGATTTTTTTTAGAACCCAACCCTGATCTGTACTTCTCCACAACTTTGTCCCTGACCTGTTTGGAGAGCTCCTTGGTCTTCATGGTGCCACTTGCTTAATGGTGTTGCAGACTCTGGGGCCTCTCAGAACAGGTATGAGATCATGTGACACTTAGATTGCACACAGGTGGACTTTATTTAACTAATTATGTGACTTCTGAAGGTAATTGGTTGCACCAGATCTTATTTAGGCGCTTCATAGCAAAGGGGGTGAATACATATGCACGCACTACTTTTCCGTTGTAATTTCTTTTTAATTTTTTGAAACAAGTAATTTTTTTCATTTCACTTCACCAATTTGGACTATTTTGTGTATGTCCATTAGATGTGAAATCCAATAAAAATCAATTTAAATGACAGGTTGTAATGTTACAAAATAGGTAAAAATGCCAAGGGGGATGAATACTTTTGCAAGGCACTGCATCAGCCTGCTAAATAATATCTTCCTCTCTACATGCTACTTGTATTAGTCTCCAACCCAACTCTGTCCTTTTGCCATGTTCAACGGGACTACATCACATAACACACTTCAAACCTATTTCAAAATGTTTCTCGCCACAGCAGCTGAGCTGACACCACTCTAGCTCCTTCAATCCACTTTCTTCCATTAGAGAAAAGCGACACTACCCCTTTCATTCTTTTCCTTTCATCAGAGCTCCCCTCCTTCTAACTCTCATTCCCTCCCAGCTACACTTTGAGCACAGCATCACTGTGGGCCCCCGGTCCCACAACAGGGCTTCTGCTGGCTGCTGTCATCCATCTTAAAGGCTCTTTCCATGCAGGTGCAGTAGATGTTCAAACTCTGATCCAGCGGCTGCCTGCCTACACCATTAAGTGGCTCTGTGACTCCAGCTTCTGTCAACAATCTTTTCCAATTAGGGCAGCAATTTTGTGCTGAGCATCCTGAGGGTTCCGGGAAGGACTGTGCTAGTGTAGTTCACATTCCAGAAACTCTGAGGTTGGGAGACAGGTTGTGAGACACTCCCTATTGCTGACTACAAATGATCTATAACTGGGCTAATATCTCACTAACTAGCAACATATATGAACAAAAACAATGCATCTACTCACGACTGCTCATGCTGTAAACACAGTCCAGTTCAAAGTAAATGGCATAGATCTATATATGGCAAGGGTCTATTTGCATATAGGCCTACTACGGCTCTGGTTATGCTGCACCGGTATGTGTAGAGTACGGGCTGAGTTGTGCATGTCAATGCAATAGAATCCTACTCCAATGCGTTCTGCCTACAGCACAATCTCTTGCATAGTTAATTTGTTTCGGTATGTTACATTGAAAGTGGTTAATAGTGTATTGATTCAATCACAATTGCCACAGTAAAGGGAAATGTTGATAGTGTTAACAGGGAAAGCTATATAACAGTGGTCACCAACCTTTTCCGAGTCGTGATCACTTTTTTAGTCAAAATGCAAGATGAGATTTACTGCTCAGATTTCTTTTTAACACGACTTACAAAGTGTAAGCCTATGCACTGAACTAATTGAAAACAGTACTGAAGCAATGAGATTTGTGCAGTCAGTTATATGCCCAATATATTATCTTGTATTGTTGTTCAGGCCATTTTTAAATTTGAGGTAGGCTATATGATCCGACCGGTAATAGATCCGTTTGTTGTATTACTTGATCACAGCTGAGTGATCATACATTTAAATCATTTGCTTTAATTTTTTATTTCACTGGGCTGATGGTGCCTGCATCCGATGGCCAGTCTCAGTGGAGAGAAAGAGCAGCAGACTGAGGGTCAGTCTCAGTGGAGAGAAAGAGCAGCAGACTGAGGGTCAGTCTCAGTGGAGAGAAAGAGCAGCAGACTGAGGGTCAGTCTCAGTGGAGAGAAAGAGCAGCAGACTGAGGGTCAGTCTCAGTGGAGAGAAAGAGCAGCAGACTGAGGGTCAGTCTCAGTGGAGAGAAAGAGCAGCAGACTGAGGGTCAATCTCAGTGGAGAGAAAGAGCAGCAGACTGAGGGTCAGTCTCAGTGGAGAGAAAGAGCAGCAGACTGAGGGTCAGTCTCAGTGGAGAGAAAGAGCAGCAGACTGAGGGTCAGTCTCAGTGGAGAGAAGAGCAGCAGACTGAGGGGTGGGAGAAAGAGCAGCAGACAGTCTCAGTGGAGAGAAAGAGCAGCAGACTGAGGGTCAGTCTCAGTGGAGAGAAAGAGCAGCAGACTGAGGGTCCGTCTCAGTGGGAGAAAGAGCAGCAGACTGAGGGTCAGTCTCAGTGGAGAGAAAGAGCAGCAGACTGAGGGTCAGTCTCAGTGGAGAGAAAGAGCAGCAGACTGAGGGTCAGTCTCAGTGGAGAGAAAGAGCAGCAGACTGAGGGTCAGTCTCAGTGGAGAGAAAGAGCAGCAGACTGAGGGTCAGTCTCAGTGGAGAGAAAGAGCAGCAGACTGAGGGTCAGTCTCAGTGGAGAGAAAGAGCAGCAGACTGAGGGTCAATCTCAGTGGAGAGAAAGAGCAGCAGACTGAGGGTCGTCTCTCTCCCTCTGCTCTCCCTTCCTCCACTGACACTGAACACAGTGGAAGAGACACCAGTGTTTCAGCTGATGAGCAGCAGACTGAGGAGTCGCACAGCACTGATTTCTGCCTCATGTACAAATTCATGTTGTTCCTCTTATGAACAGAGAAAGTGAAATATTCCTAGGTGTAAAAAAATACCCAAACTGCTGGAGAGAAAAAAATAACAAGAAGGCAAGTCTATAGACATTTCTGCTCTTTTCATTACTGCTGCAGTGCTTGTTGTAGCAAACTGAGTGGAAATAGGAAGAACTCACGTGTGGCTTATAAAAGTGTTGTAAAAAAATTCAAACTGCTAAAAATGAAGGCAAGTGCTGACTTTAGCTCTTTGCTGTATGCTTGTTGTAGCGCTGGTTCTAGGAAGTCATGGTTTTCAACGTTTTGAAATCTCACAGTATCAACTTCCCTATTACGTTCTTGTATGTCTGCTACGTTACTACAGACACGGTAATCTGAGCTATAGTGCACTTGATTTGCTCTCTGGGCCCACTGGGAAGACTGATCTTATATCTTCAGACACCTGAAATGTTTCAAAATGGCAACAGTTGGGCTACCCTGCGCGCAGGGCAGCTGAATCAAGTGCACCTACCGCCAATCAAAACTAATAAAAACAATAGGAACACAAAGCTTTATCGTTGGATTTTTTACAGAAATGTTTGGGGATCGACTCGGAATGCCTTGGAGATCAACCAGTCGATCGCAATCAACCAGTTGGTGACCACTGCTCTAGAAAGTTAATGGAAGTTCAATCACATGGCTTTCTCCATGGGTGCTATTTATTCTGCGCTACAGTCCCCTGGGAGCTGCACGGCAGTCTCGAGCAATGTTCTGCACACACCAACACAGTCGTGAAGAAGGGACGACCACACCTGTTCCTACATTACCACTTGGTATGGCAACTGCTTGGCATCTGACCCTAAGGCACAACAGAGGGTAATGCATACAGCCCAGTATATCAATGGGGCCAAGCTCCCTGCCATACAGGACCTCTATACCAGACGATGTCAGAGGAAGGCCCTAAAAATTTTCAAAGACTCAAGCCACCCAAGTCATAGGCTGTTCTCTCTGCGACTGCACAGCAAGCGGTACCGATGTAGCAAGTCTGCCACCAACAGGACCCTAAAGAGCTTCTACCCCAAGCCATAGACTGCTAAATAGTTAGTCCGGGTAGCTATTGTTTAATTATTTAACTATCTGTATTGATCCTTTTTCCACTAACTCCTTTGACTCATCACATACGCTGCTGGTACTGTTTATTATCTATCCTGTTGCCACCCTCTCTCTTTCCCAACTATCTCTCTCCATCCCCTCCACACACACCTCTCTCCATCTCTGTCAGTTAAGATACTCACAGCAGGAACTCTGAGATCTAATCTTGCTGTTGTGATTAGAATCACTGTGTGAAGCCCAAAGTGTTGGATCAGTCTGTTACAGCTGTCGTCATGGATACTTCGCCAGCAGGACATTACCTAAATCATATTTTCTATCAAGCCATTTTTTTCCCCCTAAACCAGCATGAACTTGTATAATTTAGCCAGAATGAAATCTTGACATGGTATATTATTGTTAATATACAGGAATTACCACCATGGCGAAACAATGTAATTTTAAACAGTAAGTGAATAACACTGAGAAACGTACTCGATATGTGAATTTAATGTTTGCAATAACAGACATACTGTATTCCCACATCAGTCAATGCAGCTCATTGTGAATGTAAGACATTTCAGCTTGTTCCACATAATCTAACACCCTTTGAAATGAGGTTGCTCACTTGGTGCTCATGTGATTACTTCCTTATAATTCATTAAATAAAAGAGTCCTACTCATATTCTATGGAGAATGCTATAGTGGACATTACCATACATTACCATACCTGACCCTCAACATTCTGACTGTAACCTTTGATAGAAACCGTTAGAGAGGTCATGTTTCCCGTCAGCAATCCAAGAAAGCCCCCACTTTACCATTAAATGACATCCTCAAAGTGACCTCTTTGTTATCTACAAGCCAGTGGTTTTCCAACCTCTCCTCAGGAACCCCCAGATGTTTCACAAGTGTGTTTTAGCCTTGAACTATCTCACCTGATTCACCTAGTCAAGGCTTGATGATTGATTCACCTAGTCAAGGGCTTGATTAATGATTCACCTAGTCAAGGGCTTGATTAATGATTCACCTAGTCAAGGGCTTGATTAATGATTCACCTAGTCAAGGGCTTGATTATTGATTCACCTAGTCAAGGGCTTGATTAATGATTCACCTAGTCAAGGGCTTGCTGATTGATTCACCGAGTCAAGGGCTTGATTATTGATTCACCTAGTCAAGGGCTTGATGATTGATTCACCTAGTCAAGGGCTTGATTATTGATTCACCTAGTCAATTGATTAATGATTCACCTAGTCAAGGGCTTGATTGATTTAGAGGGCTTGATTATTGATTCACCTAGTCAAGGGCTTGATTAATGATTCACCTAGTCAAGGGCTTGCTGATTCATTCACCTAGTCATCTAGGGCTTGATGATTGAGTCACCTAGTCAAGGGCTTGATGATTGATTCACCTAGTTAAGGGCTTGATGATTGATTCACCTAGTCAAGAGTTTGATGAGGGCTTGATGATTCACCTAGTCAAGGGCTTGATGATTGAGTCACCTAGTCAAGGGCTTGATGATTGAGTAACCTAGTCAAGGGCTTGATGATTGATTCACCTAGTCAAGGGCGTGATGATTGAGTCACCTAGTCAAGGGCTTGATTAACCTAATCAAGAGTTTGATTGAGTAAGGGCTTGATGATTGAGTCACCTAGTCAAGGGCTTGATGATTGATTAACCTAGTCAAGGGCTTGATGATTGATTCACCTAGTCAAGGGCGTGATGATTGAGTCATAGTCAATGATGATTTAACCTAGTCAAGGGCTTGATGATTGATTAACCTAGTCAAGGGCTTGATGATTGATTCACCTAGTCAAGGGCTTGATTATTGATTCACCTAGTCAAGGGCTTGATGATTGATTCACCTAGTCAAGGGCTTGATTAATGCAGTCAAGGACTTGATTGATTCACCTAGTCAAGGGGTTGATGTTTGATTCACCTAGTCAAGGGCTTGATGTTTGATTGTCAAGGGCTTGATGATTGATTCACCTAGTCAAGGGCTTGATGTTTGATTCACCTAGTCAGGGCCTGATGATTAGTTGACAAGATGAATCAGGTGTGCTATTTCTGGAATAGATCAAATATATTAACCGGCTGGGGGTCCCTGAGGAGAGGTTTGGACTGGCTGGGGGTCCCTGAGGAGAGATTTGGACCGGCTGGGGGTCCCTGAGGAGAGGTTTCCGGCTGGGGGGAGAGGTTTGGACCGGCTGGGGGTCCCTGAGGAGAGGTTTGGACCGGCTGGGGTCCCTGAGGAGAGGTTTGGACCGGCTGGGGTCCCTGAGGAGAGGTTTGGACCTGGGGGTCCCTGAGGAGGGTCCCCCAGAGGAGAGGTTTGGACCGGCTGGGGGTCCCTGAGGAGAGGTTTCGGCTGGGGGTCCCAGAGGAGAGGTTTGGACCGGCTGGGGGTCCCTGAGGAGAGGTTTGGACCGGCTGGGGGTCCCAGAGGAGAGGTTTGGACCTGGGGGTCCCTGAGGGGGTTTCCTGGGGGTTGAGGAGAGGTTTGGACCTGGGGGTCCCTGAGGAGAGGGGTCCCTGGGGGTCCCTGAGGAGAGATTTGGACCGGCTGGGGTACCCGAGGAGAGGTATAAGAACCACTGTAGTAAGCTTCTAGCCTGATTAAATAATGGCGGGCATAGCATTCAGTCTGGTTTAGTCAGGCTATATAGAACCAAGTACATAGAACAGACCTGCTGAACGGCTATGGAGATGAAATCCCAGCATATCATCAATACTTTTTATTTTATTTAACCAGGCAAGTTAGTTAAGAAAACAATCATATTTACAATGACGGCCTACCCCGGGCCAATTGTGCATCGCCCCTATGGGACTCCCAGTCACGGCTGGTTGTGACATAGCCTGGAATCAAACCAGGGTCTGTGTTGATGCCTCTAACACTGAGATGCAGTGCCTGAGACCACTGCGCCACTCGGGAGCCCATTACTTGATTGGACAATGGTGTTATCAAATGAACAGGGGACAAGGTAGGCAACGTGAAAATACTGTGTGTAATAAAACTATTACAATGGTTTGAATGAGGAGAAACAATTTTACAGGAAAGCAATGACAGGATTCTTATCCTTAGTTGGTAATCAAATTGAAATGCATCGTGATTGACTGACTATACATGGTAATAATAGGATAGAAATGGTGTTTCCACAATCTAATATGATCTTTGTATCTTCAAGTTAAGAAGCATCACAACTTAAACCAACGTTCAATTTCTTTGAGGTCTTTTACTTCTCCACAAAGATGTGCATAACTAGTCCCCGTATTCTATTCACTCTGTTTCTCCAAAGGCCTGATTATTCAACCTCTACTTTAATGAAGACAGGAGTTGGCTGAAAACTTTCAAAGTAGTCAGCCGCTGTTCTGCTAGATTTGTGTGCTATGGTTATCTTGTGGATACATCTACACCTCCTCAATTTAAAGTCAGCACAAGTCAAGTGTCCCCTGCCTTCCTTCCACCAAGCCCAAAGCCTTGCTCACACCCTTGAGAAATGAACGCCAAATGGACTCACAGAAATCACATTGCACTGAACAATTTCCAGCTCAATAACACTTTGGTCTGCAATAATTTGATTTCCCAGATGGTTGTGAGGAATAAGACATGGTGTTGGTGTAGTTTAAGAATGGGCTGATGATAATGAGTGAAGAATGTCTCCAAGCACACTCAGCATTCTATTACCCACACATGAGTACAGATAGGGAGACAAATACGGTTTACAACATTATGGAAGAAGAGAATTCATCAGGAAATAATTCAACGCTTTGGCACATGAGAGGATGAAAAGAAGAGAGATGACATGGAAAGACAGGAGAACAACGACAGGTTGCGTTGGGACCATGATCTTCATGGTGTTTTCAGGCAGCCGCTGGATCAGACCTGCACCTGCGTGGGAAGACCTTTAGGATGGATGACAGCAGCCAGCAGAAGCCCTGTTGTGGGACCGGGGCCCTCAGTGATGCTGTGCTCAAAGTGAAAGGGATGGAGGGATGGAAAGAAGAGGGAATTCTGATGAAAGGAAAACGAGGAAAAGTGTCTCTGTCCTGTCAAGTTCACATGTCAAAATCAATCATATGTGAAAATCTCATTTGCAGGTTCACATGAGGAATTACAGATTCACATGTGGGGTTAAAATAATGTTATTCTCCTCACATGTGAAAAGCTTGGTGGTGGCTTCATCATGGTAGGGGTATGCTTAACATTGGCAAAGACTGGGGAGTTTTTCAGGATGAAAAGAAACGGGGTGGAGCCTAGCACAGGCAAAATAGAGGAAAACCTGCTTCAGTCTGCTGGTACACCAGACACTGAGAGAGGAATTCACCTTTCAGCAGAACAATAACCTACAACACAAGGCCAAGTCTACACTGGAGTTGCTTACCAATAAGACAGGGAATGTTCCTGAGGGCCAGGTTACAGTTTAGATGTAAATATGCTTGGAAATCTATTGTGAGACTTGAAAATTGCTCTCTAGCCATGATCCCTAACACCTTGACAGAGCTTGAAGAATTTTGAAAAGAACAACGGGCAAATATTGCACAATACAGGTGTGCAAAGCTCTTGTGAGACCAAGATGACTCACCTCTGGAATCGCTGGCAGAGGTGCTTCTAACAGAGGAGCGAATACTTATCTAATCAAGTGACAATTCTGTTTTATTTTGTCTTTAAAATCTTTTTTTTTTTATTTTTTTATTCCATTTTGACATTACCGAGTATTTTGTGTCGATTTTTAACCACAACGACAATTAAATTCATTTTAATCCCACTTTTGTAACATAATAAATTAAGCACGGTACAGTATGTGTTGCCATGATCCCCTGGGATTATTTCAGATTGTATTATATCAGATTATTCAGATTATTCATTATCAGATTAGATTTTTTTTTTTAGGGTTGGTTTACTTCATTTCCTCTTGACTGACTGATGTCATTCTCTTCTCTGCTATACCATCCAGGTCAAACATTGATTCGCAAATGAGAGAAACACGAGGTGGCATTCCCATCTTCATTAAACAGCTACTTGACAGCAGAGCCTGTTACATCAAAATGTTTCCTCTCTCAAAACTCAAACAAATCACCTTTAACTGAAAACAGCAGCTGTTTCAGCTGCCTCAGTGGGAGCTGATTCTTGGGATGCCCGGAGTAATTAATTCTTTGTAGGTCAGAGCGAGCACAGAATGTGCAGTGCCAAAAATTGAAAGGTTATGGTCCTGTCCAGCTGTTTTTAGGCCAAAGTACTTACCCTCTGTCATTACTCCAATAGGAGGTCAGTGGTTGGTAGTCGGGGTGGGCTGGTTTTGCTAACAGCGTCCCTACATGGTGCTAACGTCAGCTAGTGTGCTCAGTTGGCTGGCCAAGCCCACCACTACAAGGCCTCTGTTGTCTTGACCTGCGAATCCAGCAGTTTTCAGGTCCGACTTCCTCTGATTTCAATCCAGTAGACCAGTGACCAGCAATTCTACCCATTCTTCCCCTCATCTTGTTGTTTGTCCCACATTCATTCCTCTCCCCACTCTTTTTAATTGCTCTGTGGCTTTATCACAACATTTAGAGGTTACAGTTAACAAGATGGCCAATTAATCCCAAATGCTAATTAGGTGGTAATGGGTTGTCACGGAGACAGCGATAGCTCCCGTTGAAAAGGGCAACACGCCTGCCTGATCCGCAAACAATGACTAAGCGCTAAAATTGACACAGAGCCAAATTAGCTCGCTCATATGAGTGGGTTAGAGGCGGCTGCTTCATGGGAAATGACATGAACAGAATAAATGTCAAGGACATCGGCGCGAGACAACATGCAGCTTAACATCCCTGTCGTTCTCTCCCTTCCTGTGGCTCATCTACTCTCACATGGGGGTATGATGGGGGCACGGAGATATGTAGCTGTTCAAATAACTGTTTTTATCAACTAAAAAGAGGCGGTATTCTGACCTGAGGTCCTTGGCCATAACTAGTATTTTTGTACAAGTCTCCCAATGACAAAAGTCTGACTGCAAATGTTTTTATTGCAAAAGCAAAAGTGTAACATTTCCCATACACTTGACTTCAAATGAAATAAACAATTTGAAACAATGTGTTTGTTATAATGAGCCGACTATCTATGCATTGATCAGTTTACTAAACTCTAGTTTAGTCATCTCCTCATAACTAACACACATTGTTGAAGAAAGATTATCTATCTATGCATTGATCAGTTTACTAAACTCTAGTCTAGTAATCTCCTCATAACTCATTGTTCCTAAACTCAGTTTAATCTCCTCATAACTAACACACATTGTTGAAGAAAGATTATCTATCTATGCATTGATCAGTTTACTAAACTCTAGTTTAGTTTAATCTCCTCATAACTAACACACATTGTTGAAGAAAGATTATCTATCTGCATTGCAGTTTTAAATCAGTCATCTCCTTAACTAAAACTCTGAAGAAAGTTTAGTCAGTTTATAAACTCCTTTAGTAACTAACACACATTGTTGAAGAAAGATTATCTATCTATGCATTGATCAGTTTACTAAACTCTAGTCTAGTAATCTCCTCATAACTAACACACATTGTTGAAGAAAGATTATCTATCTATGCATTGATCAGTTTACTAAACTCTAGTTTAGTAATCTCCTCATAACTAACACACATTGTTGAAGAAAGATTTCAAATGAAATCACACTACCAGATTATTAGGTTTATTGTACTTTTTGCACTTGGCACAGTGCTGATCTCAACTCAGAATGCAGCTCAAACTATTACTGTTGAGGTGATAATAGTCTTGCTAATATAGCCCCTTTGAGAAGTCAATGGACCAGGAAGTGCTTGAAGCATGGTGAAATAATACTAGTGTCCAATTGAAGCAACCCAGCAGCTGAAGGCTGGAAGGACGACTAGGACACTGAGGTCCTCTAAAGTGGCTGTTCTCCTCCCTGCAGCCAGCCAACCAGCCAGCTACCCAGCCAACCAGCCAACCAGCCAACCAGCCAGCCAGCCAACCAACCAACCAGCCAGCCAGCCAACCAACCAACCAGCCAGCTAACCAGCCAGCCAACCAGCCAGCCAACCAGCCAGCTAACCAGCTGTCTCTGTGTAAATCACAGCCAGCACACCGAACACAAAGCATGTGTGCAGCCTTATCTCCTGGCCTCTGATGAGCTGCCAAAAGACTGAGAGATGGGAACCAGGAGAGAGCTATACTCGCCAAGTCCTCCCTGTCCCCCTGTCTCTCCCGTCCTCCCAGGCCCTCCTGCACCCCCTCCTGTACTCCCCTTTCCTCCCCATACCTCCTGTACTCTCCTTTCACCACAAGCCCTCCTGCGCTCCCTCCTGTACTCTCCAGTCCTCCTTCACCCAGTCATGCCGGGAGTTTCTGATATGCGTTGCAATTTCCTGCTTAAATATCATTTTAAAAACTTTATATAAACACATACTGTAAACACAAAACACACACACACACACACACACACACACACACACACACACACACACACACACACACACACACACACACACACACACACACACACACACACACACACACACACACACACACACACACACACACACACACACACACACACACACACACACACTTCCTCAGTTTTATCTCCCAGCCTCCCGCAGGCTACAGCGTGGCCTGGAGCTATCTCTAGTAGCAGAGGCACAGAGTCTTCCTCAGGGGATCCACATCTAGAAAGACCTTTAGTACCATGCAGTACACAGGTCAGATCAGAGGAAAGCGCTCTCTCCTTCCCTCTCGATTTCTCTGCCCTCCCCTCTCCCTCTTTTTTCTCTCTCAGGCTTCCAAAAACGTTTTCTCCCTACATCTTCCTTCCTCTCTCTCTCTCTCTCCTCTCTGTCGCCCTCTCTCTCTCTCTCTCTCTCTCTCTCTCTCTCTCTCTCTCTCTCAGCTTGACCTCAGCTGAGGGACTGTGTGAAGTGAGGGACTGTGTGAAGTGAGGCACAGAGTCTTCCACTGTGACAGCTGAGTGAACAGCTCTAGCACAGAGGAGACAGGGCTGGGTGGCCTGCCACCAGACAACACAGCATAGTCTGCATTTCATACTGGTATAGGACATTCTAAGGGAAGCATTCCAGTCTCCCCCACTGCTGTAGATAGATCTAATATGTCTGGTATAGGACATTCTAAGGGAAGCATTCCAGTCTCCCCACTGCTGTAGATAGATCTAATATGTCTGGTGTAGGGCATTCTATCTACAGCAGTGGGGGCAGACTGGAATGCTTCCCTTAGAATGTTTTGTAGCCTTTATCCTGAAATCCACTATTTACATGCTCGATTTCACACCAACTCAGCATCAATTATTAGACGTTAGTTAGTATGGCGGCATGGTTAAGGGCAAGTTACTTGAACAACTGAAAAGCACATCACAGTTCACACTAAAAGACAAGCCTCTTCCGTACCAAACCTCTCTCTCTCTTCCTCTCTCTCTCTCTCTTCTCTCTCTCTCTCTCTCTCTCTCTCTCTCTCTCTCTCTCTCTCTCTCTCTCTCTCTCTCTCTCTCTCTCTCTTTTTCTCTCACTCTCTCTCTCTCTCTTTTTCTCTCTATCACTCTCTCTCTCTCTTTTTTTTCTCTCACTCTCTCTCTCTCTTAATCTTTTTCTCTCACTCTCTCTCGGCTCAGAGTGAATCTCTGATTAAGAGTCTTGATACCATATCCCATCTGCCTGCCCCATCTGGGGGACTGCATGCTGGAGAGCTAACACTGCAAAGTCAAGATGACAACTCACACATTACAATATGAGATGGATTATAGATATACACACTCACACACACACACACACACACACACACACACACACACACACACACACACACACACACACACACACACACACACACACACACACACACACACACACACACACACACACACACACACACACACACTACCAATCACAGTTTTAGACACACCTACTCATTCAAAGGTTTTTTAAATTTTTTAAAACTATTTTCTGTAGAATAATAGTGGACATCAAAACTATGAAATTACACATATGGAATCATGTAGTAAGCAAAAAGTGTTAAAGAAATCAAAATATATTTTATTTTTGAGATTCTTCAAAGTAGCCACCCTTTGCCTTCATGACAGCTTTGCACACATTTGGCATTCTCTCAACCAGCTTCATGAGGTAGTCACCTGAATGCATTTCAATTAACAGGTGTGCCTTGTTAAAAGTTAATTTATAGAATTTCTTTACTTCTGAATGTGTTTGAGCCAGTCAGTTGTGTTGTGACAAGGTAGAGTTGGAATACAGAAGATAGCCCTATTTGGTAAAAGACTAAGTCCTTATTATGGCAAGAACAGCTCAAATAAGCAAAGAGAAAAGATAGTCCAACATTATTTGAAGATTTTAGTCAATCCCGAAAATGTCAAGAACTTTAAAAGTTTCTTCAAGAACAGTCGCAAAAACCATCAAACACTATGATGAAACTGTCTCTCATGTGGACCGCCACAGGAAAGGAAGACCCAGAGTTACCTCTGCTACAGAGGATAATTTCAGTAGAGTTACCAGCCTCAGATTGCAGCCCAAATAAATGCTTCATGTAGTTCAAGTAACAGACACATCTCGATATCAACTTTTCAGAGGAGACTGCGTGTATCAGGCCTTCATGGTTGTATTGCTGCAAAGAAACCTCTACTAAAGGACACCAATAAGAAGAAGAGACTTGATTGGGCCAAAAACATGAGCAATGGACATTATACCAAAATCTGTCCTTTGGTCTGATGATTTTTGTTCCAACCTCCGTGTCTTTGTGAGACACGGAGTAGGTGAACGGAGGATCTCCGCATGTGCGGTTCCCACCGTGAAGCATGGAGGAGGAGGTGTAATGGTGTGCTGGTGATTTCCTGGTGATACTGTCAGTGATTTATTTAGAATTCAAGGCACACTTAACCAGCATGGCTATCACAGTATTCTGCAGCGGTACGCCATTCCATCTGGTTTGTGCTTAGTGGGACTATCATCTGTTTTTCAACAGGACAATGACCCAACACCCCTCCAGACAGTGTAAGGGCTATTTGACCAAGAAGGAGAGTGATGGAGGGCTGCATATGTAAGGTTCTGCTTTTCCTTTCTTAGTCAACCTTGTGTTCTTTTTCTTTGTGTTCTGGAACGTAGCCCTGTTTCTTCGTGTTCTGGAACGTAGCCCTGTTTCTTTGTGTTCTGGAACGTAGCCCTGTTTCTTTGTGTTCTGGAACGTAGCCCTGTTTCTTTGTGTTCTGGAACGTAGCCCTGTTTCTTTGTGTTCTGGAACGTAGCCCTGTTTCTTTGTGTTCTGGAACGTAGCCCTGTTTCTTTGTGTTCTGGAACGTAGCCCTGTTTCTTTGTGTTCTGGAACGTAGCCCTGTTTCTTTGTGTTCTGGAACGTAGCCCTGTTTCTTTGAGTTCTGGACCGTAGCCCTGTTTCTTTGAGTTCTGGACCGTAGCCCTGTTTCTTTGTGTTCTGGAACGTAGCCCTGTTTCTTTGAGTTCTGGACCGTAGCCCTGTTTCTTTGTGTTCTGGAACGTAGCCCTGTTTCTTTGTGTTCTGGAACGTAGCCCTGTTTCTTTGTGTTCTGGAACGTAGCCCTGTTTCTTTGTGTTCTGGAACGTAGCCCTGTTTCTTTGAGTTCTGGAACGTAGCCCTGTTTCTTTGTGTTCTGGAACGTAGCCCTGTTTCTTTGAGTTCTGGAACGTAGCCCTGTCTTTCATTCTTGTTCATTGATTTCACCTGTGTTCATTTCTCACCTGGTCTCATCAGCTCCCTATTTAGTTCAGTTCTTTCTGTTAGTATGGTTGTGAGGTATTGTTTGTTTTTGACTGTCTACCTGTGTTTGACCATTGCCTGCCTGTGTTTGACCATTGCCTGCCTGTGTTTGACCATTGCCTGCCTGTGTTTGACCATTGCCTGCCTGTGACCACGATTCCTGCCTTCTGGGAAGTATTAATAAACATCTTCCGTGCTCTGCATGTGAATCTACAACTTTTTCTCCCTGAGTATTCATTACAGTATCAGATGACCTGGCCTCTACAATCACCCGATCTCAACCCAATTGAGATGGTTTTGGATGAGTTGGATGGCAGAGTGAAAGAAAAGCAGACGACATGTTATCAGCATATGTGGGAACTCCTTCAAGGTAGAAAAGCATTCAAGGTGATGCTGGTTGTAGGAATGCCAAGAATGTGCAAAGCTGTCATCAAGGCAACGGGTGGCTACTTTGACAAATCTAATATATAAAATATCTTTTGATCTGTTTAACACTTTGTTGCATAGTACATGATTCGATATGTGTTTGTCATAGTTTTGATGTCTTATCTATTTTTCTACAATGTAGAAAATAGTACAAATAAAGGAAAACCCTTGAATGCCTTGAATGAGTAGGTGTGTCTAAACTTTTGACTGGTACTATCGAAAAACATACACAAGCATACACACACACACACACACAGAAACAGAGTGAGATGTTGCATTTATTTCAAAAAGTGTTTTTCCCATGAGGTCTATATCTACCTGTCCTCTATTCCTGAGAGTAGGAGCCAATCAGTACGCTACATGATGAGTAGGAGCCAATCAGTACGCTACATGATGAGTAGGAGCCAATCAGTACGCTACATGATGGCTCCGCAGCACTGAATGACTGCCTTTTATAGCAACTCCCCGGGGAAGAGTACCTCGTCATAATGTCTTTATCTCAGTCCGCTGGAGGTACGAAACATTAGGTACATCTTCCTAATATTGAGTTAAACCCCTTTTTGTCCTCAGAACAGCCTCAGTTCATCGGGGCATGGATTCTACAAGGTGTGGAAAGTGTTCCACAGGGATGCTGGCCCATGTTGACTCTACAAGGTGTGGAAAGTGTTCCACAGGGATGCTGGCCCATGTTGACTCTACAAGGTGTGGAAAGCGTTCCACAGGGATGCTGGCCCATGTTGACTCTACAAGGTGTGGAAAGCGTTCCACAGGAATGCTGGCCCATGTTGACTCTAATGCTTCCCACAGTTGTGTCAAGTTGTTTGGTAGTGGATTTCTACCCTGGTGGATGCATGTTCTCTGGGGTTTCTCCGTACCCTAGTCCTCCCATCAGCGTGAAACAGCAGGACCCCTGATTCATTAGACCAGGCATTGTTTCCCCAATTCTCCAGTGTACAGTGTTTTTGTACCTTAGCCCACTGCAACTGCAGTTTCTCGTTTAATGCTGAAATAAGTGGAACTCTGTAAGGTCGTTGGCTGTCGTACCCCATTTGTGTCAAAGTACGATGAGTTGTGCATTCTTTCATGGGTCTTTGGGCACCAATGTTGTACTGGACTGTCAGTTGACTACCTACAGCCCGTCTGTTGCTCTGCACAGTTCATGTCAGCCTCCTTTGTCCTCTCATCAATGACCTGTTTTCAACCACTGGCCTGCCGTTGGCTGGATGTCCTTTGGGTGGTGGACCATTCTTGATACACACAGGAAACTGTTGAGCGTGAAAAACCCAGCAGCCTTGCAGTTCTTGACACACTCAAACTGGTGCTCCTGGCACGTACTACCATACCCTGTTCAAAGGCACATCAATCTTGTGTCTTTCTCATTCACCCTCTGAATGGCACACAAAACAAATCCATGTATCGATTGTCTCAAGGCTTAAAAATCCTCCTTTAACCTGTCTCCTTCGTTTCATCTACACTGACTGAAGTGGATTTAACAAGTGACATAAATACGGGATCATAGCTTTCACCAGGAATCACCTGGTCAGTCTACAGTAAGTCAAGGAAAGAGCAGGCGTTCCTAATGTTTTGTACACTCAGTGTACATCTTCACTATATATTTTCACTATATATCTTCTCCTCCTCCACAGTTTGTCTTTTTAGCATTGGTGGAAATTAGTAGAGGACTTTCCATAATGGTTGCAAAAAGGTTATGTTGGTATTTGTTTGGTCTTTACTATGAAATTGTATGGCATCAGTAGTATACTGGTTTGGTGTATTCACAAACTGAGAAGTTTCTTGTATCGGGAGAAGAGCTATAACATGATGCTATAATTGAATTGTTAGGTCCATCCATATATGTGGTCAAGTGCTCGCTTATGGACAAAAATGTTTGGTTATGGAGACAAAACAGTTGAGAATGATTCATTTGCCATCTTAAAAAGCTGTGAACCGTGATGTAACGTGACCTCTGACAGCTAACTCATCTTCCAGGGTTTCGAGGTCTCTCCTGATACATATGTATGTATTGCAGCTTTCTGAATTCCATGTTCATGTTAATGAAGTAGGCCATACAATACTTCAGTGCTAGGGAATAGTCATTCAGAAAAGTAGAAGAAAGTGGAAAACAAGGGGGGTTTTCTCGGTTGGGTGGGTGCTCCCCCGTTGCAATCTTAACTTTTCAAGGCGATGTGTCTCAAGGATTTACTCTCTGTAACTGTTGTCTAGAGTTTTAATGAGATCAACTGCTTACCTTAGCATAGTCTCCATGGCTATATGGTAAAATAAAGGTTATGAGAGAGCCGTTATAAGAATACGTGCCCTAATTAAACCACTGATCTGGAACTCAAAGTGTCACAACCGAAAGGCCCCTTATTTTCCCCTTCCCTCGCACCGTCACATGCAACCCGGGCTCTTTTCTATGCTAATCAACATAAATAAATCTGCAACGTTGACACTTAAAGCTCGCATTCACCCTCGCCACATGGATTTACGCCCCGTCTTGTTGATTTGTGGCGGCTTTAAAAAAAAGAAAGACTTGCAGAAATGTGATAATGAAAGTGAAGGGTTGTCTTCAAGTAGTTAAATATGTTGGAGGTTTGTGCAAGAGGTGTAATGTATTAACTACACTCAGCACTATCCATTATTTCTCAGTACCTGTATGCTCTGAGTTGGTCTGAAAAGGCTACAATATCAGGTAGGAGGATTGGGTGGCTATGTACATGTTAAAGGAGTCAATGAAGGGAAAGGGTCTGCAACTGCGTGTTTGTGTGTGTGGTGTGTGTGTGTGTGTGTGTGTGTGTGTGTGTGTGTGTGTGTGTGTGTGTGTGTGTGTGTGTGTGTGTGTGCGTGCGTGCGTGCGTGCGTGCGTGCGTGCGTGCGTGCGTGCGTGCGTGTGTGTGTGTGTGTGTGTGTGTGTCACTCTCCAACACAGGAGGTTGGTGGCACCTTAATTGGAGAGGATGGGCTCTTGGTAATGGCTGGAGCGGAATCAGTGGAATGCTATCAAATATGTCAAACATGGTTTCCATGGTTTCCATGTGTTTGATGCCATTCCATTTGCTCCATTCCAGACATTATTATGAGCCGTCCTCCCCTCGGTAGGAAACGAAATAATCTGAACAGGACAAGAGAGAAATCCACAAAACAGTCCTGGAGTGAAATGGAGAGCTTCAGCTCCCAGAGATAGTCAAACACTATTACATTAGTCCTTATTACCAGAGTGCATCCATAACACAAACTCAACTAGAGAAAAACTCCAGTCAGTGCCACTCAGTCTGGGGAGTGAAACACACCTTCTGCATTTGCCTGCGTAACAAACCGAGCCCCCAATACAGACAATTTCTCAGGGAAAAGGGAAGCAGAAATTCAGTCCTTCAGTGGAATATCGTCCCAGTTTCGCATGTGTGCTTTGTCTCTATTAGGGTTCCTGCACTGAGGCCAGTTCCAGTAGATTAGTAACTGGAATATTGAGTTCCTGCCCCGAGGCCAGTTCCAGTAGATTAGTGACTGGAATATTGAGTTCCTGCCCCGAGGCCAGTTCCAGTAGATTAGTGACTGGAATATTGAGTTCCTGCCCGAGGCCAGTTCCAGTAGATTAGTGACTGGAATATTGAGTTCCTGCCCCGAGGCCAGTTCCAGTAGATTAGTGACTGGAATATTGAGTTCCTGCCCCGAGGCCAGTTCCAGTAGATTAGTGACTGGAATATTGAGTTCCTGCCCCGAGGCCAGTTCCAGTAGATTAGTGACTGCACTATTGAGTTCCTGCCCGAGGCCAGTTCCAGTAGATTAGTGACTGGAATATTGAGTTCCTGCCCCGAGGCCAGTTCCAGTAGATTAGTGACTGGAATATTGAGTTCCTGCCCCGAGGCCAGTTCCAGTAGATTAGTGACTGGAATATTGAGTTCCTGCCCCGAGGCCAGTTCCAGTAGATTAGTGACTGGAATATTGAGTTCCTGCCCCGAGGCCAGTTCCAGTAGATTAGTGACTGGAATATTGAGTTCCTGCCCCGAGGCCAGTTCCAGTAGATTAGTGACTGGAATATTGAGTTCCTGCCCCGAGGCCAGTTCCAGTAGATTAGTGACTGGAATATTGAGTTCCTGCCCCGAGGCCAGTTCCAGTAGATTAGTGACTGGAATATTGAGTTCCTGCCCGAGGCCAGTTCCAGTAGATTAGTGACTGGAATATTGAGTTCCTGCCCCGAGGCCAGTTCCAGTAGATTAGTGACTGGAATATTGAGTTCCTGACTGGAATATTGAGGCCAGTTCCAGTAGATTAGTGACTGGAATATTGAGTTCCTGCCCCGAGGCCAGTTCCAGTAGATTAGTGACTGGAATATTGAGTTCCTGCCAGTTCCAGTAGATTAGTGACTGGAATATTGAGAGGAGGCCAGTTCCAGTAGATTAGTGACTGGAATATTGAGTTCCTGCCCGAGGCCAGTTCCAGTAGATTAGTGACTGGAATATTGAGTTCCTGCCCCGAGGCCAGTTCCAGTAGATTAGTGACTGGAATATTGAGTTCCTGCCCGAGGCCAGTTCCAGTAGATTAGTGACTGGAATATTGAGTTCCTGCCAGTTCCAGTAGATTAGTGAGACCAGTTCCAGTAGATTAGTGACTGGAATATTGAGTTCCTGCCCTGAGGCCAGTTCCAGTAGATTAGTGACTGGAATATTGAGTTCCTGCCCGAGGCCAGTTCCAGTAGATTAGTGACTGGAATATTGAGTTCCTGCCCTGAGGCCAGTTCCAGTAGATTAGTGACTGGAATAACTAATCAATAATGCAATGTAAAGCCATTAGCATGAGGTGCCCTTTGACTATTGAGTTCTTTTCCACCATTGTCTTCCATGTAGTGATATAATAGGAAGTTGAGTTACACAGGATGTCTCCACATTCACAATTCAGAGTTTATGGACACCAAAGGCTTGGACTTAAATGTTCTGTGACAGTCCAAAGGAAAATGACCCACTGTGCTGAGACATGGTTATGTGGTTTGGGCCATATTGTCTATAGGGGATGGAGAGTGATTACACTGTTGTTATGGGCTGTATTGTCTATATGGGGGATGGAGAGTGATGAAGCTGTTGTTATGGGCTGTATTGTCTATAGGGGATGGAGAGTGATTACACTGTGTTTATGGGCTGTATTGTCTATAGGGGATGGAGAGTGACTGAATTGTTGATGGAGAGTGTTACACTGGTTATGGGCTGTATTGTCTATAGGGGATGAGAGTGATGATTACACTGTTGTTATGGGCTGTATTGTCTATAGGGGATGGAGAGTGATTGACACTGTTGTTATGGGCTGTATTGTCTATAGGGGATGGAGAGTGATTACACTGTTGTTATGGGCTGTATTGTCTATAGGGGATGGAGAGTGATTAAACTGTTGTTATGGGCTGTATTGTCTATAGGGGATGGAGAGTGATGAAGCTGTTGTTATGGGCTGTATTGTCTATAGGGGATGGAGAGTGATTACACTGTTGTTATGGGCTGTATTGTCTATAGGGGATGGAGAGTGATTACACTGTTGTTATGGGCTGTATTGTCTATAGGGGATGGAGAGTGATTAAGCTGTTGTTATGGGCTGTATTGTCTATAGGGGATGGAGAGTGATTACACTGTCTATAGGGGATGGAGAGTGATTACACTGTTGTTATGGGCTGTATTGTCATTTATATTCACTGTGTTATGGGCTGTATTGTTAGGGGAGAGAGTGATTGAGACTGTTGTTATGGGCTGTATTGTCTATAGGGGATGGAGAGTGATTACACTGTTGTTATGGGCTGTATTGTCTATGTACCTGGATGATCACTGTTGTTACATTGTCTATAGGGGATGGAGAGTGATTAACTGTTGTTATGGGCTGAGGGGGACCACATTTCATGATTATTGGGGATGGAGTGTGACAACTGTTGTTATGGGCTGTATTGTCTATAGGGGATGGAGAGTGATAACAACATGCCTGTTGTTATGGGCTGTATTGTTATAGGGGGATGGAGAGTGATTACACTGTTGTTTCTGTGCTGTATTGTCTTATGTAGTGGAGGGTTAGGCTGTTGTTATGGGCTGATTGTCTAAGGGGACATAATGTTATGGGCTCAGTTAGTTGTCTATAGGGGATGGAGAGTGATTAAACTGTTGTTTATGGGCTGTATTGTCTATAGGGGATGGAGAGTGATCACAGGCTCTGTTGGGCTGTCTTCTATTGTTAATCAGGGGCTCTGTTATATTAACTCATAGGGGATCAGTTATTAACTGTGTTTATGGGCTGTATTGTCTATAGGGGATGGAAGTGATGAAGCTCTGTTGTTAACTCATGGTGATTAAACTGTTATTAACTCATGGGGATGGAGTGATTAGCTGTTGTTATGGGCTATTGTAGGGGATATTAACTATGGGCTCTGTCTATATTAACTCATGGGCTGTATTGTCTATAGGGGATGGAAGTGATTAAGCTGTTGTTATGGGCTGTATTGTCTATAGGGGATGGAGAGTGATTAAGCTGTTGTTAATTGTGGGCTCTGTTGATTAACTATGGGCTGTATTGTCTATAGGGGGATGGAGAGTGATGAAGCTGTTGTTATGGGCTGATAGGGGTTGATTAAACTGTGGTTATGGGCTGTTATTGTCTATAGGGGATGGAATTGATGGCCTCAGTTATTTATGGGCTGTTATTAACTATGGGGATGGAACTGATGGCCTGTTGTTATGGGCTGTATTGTCTATAGGGGATGGCTCTGTTATTAACTGTATTGTCTATAGGGGATTATTAACTGTGTGTTATCATGTCCTCTGTTATAGGGGATAACTCATGGCCTCTGTTGTTTAACTCATGGGCTCTGTTATTAACTTAATGGCCTCTGTTATTAGATTCAGATGGCTCTGTTATTAACTCATGGGCTCTGTTTATTAACTCATGGTCTCTGTCTATTAACTCATGGGCTCTGTTATTAACTCATGGCCTCTGTTATTAATTCATGGCTCTGTATTAACTCAATGGGCTATATTATTAACTCATGCCTTTTGTCTCTGTTATTTAACTCATGGGCTCTGCCTTATCTGTAACTCATGGCTGGGGTTATTAACTCAGGTCAAGTTATTAACTCATGGGCTCTGTTGTAACTCATGGCCTCTGTTATTAATTCATGGGCTCAGTTATTAACTCATGAGCTCTGTTATTAACTCATGGGCTCTGTTATTAATATGGGCTCTGTTATTAACTCACAGGCTCTGTTATTAACTCAGGGTCTCTGTTATTAACTCATGTCCTCTGTTATTAACTCATGGTCTCTGTTATTAACTCATGGGCTCTGTTATTAACTCATGGTCTCTGTTATTAACTCATGGGCTCAGTTATTAACTTGTGGGCTCTGTTATTAACTCATGGGCTATGTTATTAACTCATGGGCTCTGTTATTAACTCGTGGGCTCAGTTATTAACTTGTGCACTCTGTTATTAACTCATGGGCTCTGTTATTAACTCACGGGCCCTGCTATTAACTCACTGGCTCAGTTATTAACTCATGGCCTCAGTTATTAACTCATGGCCTCAGTTATTAATTCATGGCCTCAGTTATTAACTCATGGTCTCTGTTATTAACTCATGGGCTCTGTTATTAACTCATGGGCTCTGTTATTAACTCATGGCCTCAGTTATTAATTCATGGCTCTGTTAATAACTCATGGTCTCTGTTATTAACTCATGGCCTCTGTTATTAACCTATGGTCTCTGTTATTAATTCATGGGCTCTGTTATTAACTCATGGGCTCTGTTATTAATTCATGGGCTCTGTTATTAACTCATGGCCTCTGTTATTAATTCGTGGCTCTGTTATTAACTCATGGTCTTTGTTATTAATTCATGGGCTCCGTTATTAACTCATGGTCTCTGTTATCAACTCAAGGGCTCTGTAATTAACTCATGGGCTCTGTTATCAACTCATGGGCTCTGTTATTAACTCATGGGCTCTGTTATTAACTCGTGGGGGATATCTTATTGTCGATTCATTACAGATTTTGGAGAGATAGAGATGATACAGAAACCAGAGATGACAGGAAAAACAGAGTTTGGTAGGGAACCCAGAGATGATAGGGAAACCAGAGTTTGATAGGGAAACCAGAGATGATAGGGAAACCAGAGATGATAGGGAAACCAGAGATGATAGGGAAACAGAGATGATGGGGAAACCAGAGATGATAGAGAAACCAGATATGATAGGGAAACAGAGATGATAAGGAAACCAGATATGATAGGGAAACAGAGATGATAAGGAAAACAGATATGATAGGGAAACAGAGATGATAGGGAAACCAGAGATGATAGAGAAACCAGATATGATAAGGAAACCAGAGATGTTAGAGAAACCAGATATGATAGGGAAACAGAGATGATAGAGAAACCAGATATGATAGGGAAACAGAGATGATAGAGAAACCAGAGTTGATAAGAAACCAGAGATGAGAGGGAAACAGAGATTATAGAGAAACCAGAGATGATACAGAAACCAGATATGATAGGGAAACAGAGATGATAGGGAAACCAGATATGATAGGGAAACCAGAGATTATAGGAAACCAGAGATGATAGGGAAACCAGAGTTGATAAGGAAACCAGATATGATAGGGAAACAGAAATGATAGGGAAACCAGATATGATAGGGAAACAGAATGATAGAGAAACCAGAGTTGATAGAGGAAACAGAGATATGAGAGGGAAACAGAGATGATAGGGAAACCAGATATGATAGGGAAACAGAGATGATAGAGAAACCAGAGATGTTAGAGAAACCAGATATGATAGGGAAACAGAGATGATAGGGAAACCAGATAGAGATGATAGGGAAACCAGATATAAGGAAACCAGATATGATAGGGAAACAGAGATTATAGGCAAACCATATGATAGGGAAACCAGAGTTGATAAGGAAACCAGATATGATAGGGAAACAGAGATGATAGGGAAACCAGATATGATAGGGAATCAGAAATGATAGGAAATCAGAGTTGATAAGAAACCAGATATGATAGGGAAACAGAGATGATAGGGAAACCAGATATGATAGGGAAACCAGATATGATAGGGAAACCAGAAATGATAGAGAAACCAGAGTTGATAGGGAAACCATGAGAGGGAAATTGTTCAATGATACAGGGAAACCAGATATCTCATACGGAAACAGAGATGATAGTTAAACCAGTTTTCTGTTAGAGAAACCAGATATGATAGGGAAACAGAGGATGATAGGGAAACCAGATATGATCTGGGAAACTCAGAGATTATAGGCAAACCAAGGATGATAGGGAAACCAGAGTTGATACTCAGGAAACCTGATATGATAGGGAAACAGAGATGATAGGGAAACCAGATATGATAGGGAAACAGATTGATAGAGAAACCAGAGTTGATAAGGAAAAGATATGAACAGGAAACAGAGATGATAGGGAAACCAGAGATGATAGGGAAACAGAGATGATAGAAACCAGAGATGTTAGAGAAACCAGTTATGATAGGGAAACAGAGATGATAGGGAAACCAGATTATGATGGGAAACAGAGATGATAGGGAAACCAATATGATAGGGAAACAGAGATATATAGGAAACCAGATATGATAGGGAAACAGAGATGATAGGGAAACCAGATATGATAGGGAAACAGAGATGATAGGGAAACCAGAGATGATAGGGAAACAGAGATGATAGGAAACCAGAGATGATAAGGAAACCAGATATGATAAGGAAACCAGATATGATAGGTAAACCAGAGATGATAGGGAAACCAGAGATGATAGGAAACCAGAGATGATAGGGAAACCAGAGATGATAGGGAAACCAGAGTTGATAAGGAAACCAGATATGATAGGGAAACAGAGATGATAGGGAAACAGAGATGATAGAGAAACCAGAGTTGATAAGAAAACCAGATATGATAGGGAAACAGAGATTATAGGGAAACCAGATATGATAGGGAAACAGAGATGATAGGGAAACCAGAGATGATAGGGAAACAGAGATGATAGAGAAACCAGAGATGATAAGGAAACCAGATATGATAGGGAAACAGAGATGATAGAGAAACCAGAGATGTTAGAGAAACCAGAGATGATAGAGAAACCAGATATGATAGAGAAACCAGAGATGTTAGAGAAACCAGAGATGTTAGAGAAACCAGAGATGATAGAGAAACCAGAGATGATAGGGAAACAGAGATGATAGGGAAACCAAATACTGATAGGGAAACCAGAGTTTGATAGGGAAACCAGAGATGATAGGGAAACCAGAGATGATAGGGAAACCAGAGATGATAGGGAAACCAAAGCTGATAAGGAAACCAGAGTTTGATAGGGAAACCAGAGATGATAGAGAAACCAGAGTTTGATAGGGAAACCAGAGATGATAGAGAAACCAGAGTTTGATAGGGAAACCAGAGATGATAGAGAAACCAGAGTTTGATAGGGAAACCAGAGATTGTTCAATAGATACCTACACTGAATTCCAATGACCCATCTCATAACGTATCCTTTCAGGTGGACTCACGATCAGTTAACAGGTGACCTAACTCATTTACTAATATGAGTGGTTTTGGGGAATGAGCGTATCTCAGGCTGTTGTAATTTGGACAATGTAAGCATTTGTTTGTGAGGTCAAGTTATAGCCTAACTTACAGAATACTGCCAATCCTAAGGCAATCTTACCACAGTTGTCTTTGTTTACCAGCTTAAGACTGAGCCTGTTTTAAAAGCTTTCAAAGGCCTATGTAAAGTCTGTCCTCCTGGCCACTGGATCTGACGACAACTGTACACTCAATAGCTTTGGTTGTTGCCTGCTTACAATGTTCTGTGTTTTGGAATTCTTTTGTTGTTATTATAATTATAATTATTATTATAATGTAAAAAAAAAAAACGAATGAGGGGTAAAAAAAAATCTCAAAAATGTCATGATATTAGTGATCTTGTCTCATCACTGCAACTCCCCAAAAGGCTTGAGGGAGAGGCGAAGGTCGAGTCTGGCGTCCTCCGGCCAAACCATGCTGTTTTAACACCTGATCAGCTTAACCCGTGAAGCCAGCCGCACAAATGTGTTGGCACCTGGCCAGCCACAAGGAGTCACTAGAGCGTGATAAGCCAAGTAAAGCGCCCCGAGCCAAACCCTCACGACGCTGGGCCAATTCTGCACCAGAGATATGGGACCCCAGGCTGTAGTGACGCCACAACACTGCAATGCAGGGCCTTAGACTGCTGCGCCTCTGTGGGAGGACTGCTATATTTCATCCTTTCTGTTTTATTATTTTCTTCAGTACATTATCATTATTATTACCCTGAAACACAAAGTCACCTTCATACAATATAGGGGACCTGACCTGGAGGTTCAGCCAGCCTTGGAGAGGTGAACTGCAGTGCCACAACATCCAGCACAGTGAGCCAGAGAGTGCCTGCCTCTTCTGAGACTCCACCCCTCTGTTTTCTCTCATTGAGGAACAGGGTTGGCCAGTAATGAGCCAGGGTTCACAGAGGTGAGCAACAGAAGTGATCCGAACAAAGGACTCCACCCCTCTGGAATAGTAAGAAACTCTGTAGATGTAGAATAGTGTGACCTGGCGCCTGCTGAGACTCCACCCCTCTGTTTTAATACTGATCTGAGGGAGAGGGTTGAGCCAGAGATGTAGAATAGTGTGACCTGGCGCCTGCTGAGACTCCACCCCTCTGTTTTAATACTGATCTGAGGGAGATCGTGGAGCCAGAGATGTAGAATACTGTGACCAGGCGCCTGCTGAGACTCCACCCCTCTGTTTTAATACTGATCTGAGGGAGAGGGTGGAGCCAGAGATGTAGAATACTGTGACCTGGCGCCTGCTGGGACTCCACCCATCTGTTTTAATACTGATCTGAGGGAGGTGGAGCCAGAGATGTAGAATACTGTGACCTGGCGCCTGCTGAGACTCCACCCCTCTGTTTTAATACTGATCTGAGGGAGATCGTGGAGCCAGAGATGTAGAATACTGTGACCTGGCGCCTGCTGAGACTCCACCCCTCTGTTTTAATACTGATCTGAGGGAGAGGGTGGAGCCAGAGATGTAGAATAGTGTGACCTGGCGCCTGCTGAGACTCCACCCCTCTGTTTTAATACTGATCTGAGGGAGAGGGTGGAGCCAGAGATGTAGAATAGTGTGACCTGGCGCCTGCTGAGACTCCACCCCTCTGTTTTAATACTGATCTGAGGGAGAGGTGGAGCCAGAGATGTAGAATACTGTGACCTGGCGCCTGCTGAGACTCCACCCCTCTGTTTTAATACTGATCTGAGGGAGATCGTGGAGCCAGAGATGTAGAATACTGTGACCTGGCGCCTGCTGAGACTCCACCCCTCTGTTTTAATACTGATCTGAGGGGAGGGTGGAGCCAGAGATGTAGAATAGTGTGACCTGGCGCCTGCTGAGACTCCACCCCTCTGTTTTAATACTGATCTGAGGGAGAGGGTGGAGCCAGAGATGTAGAATACTGTGACCTGGCGCCTGCTGAGACTCCACCCCTCTGTTTTAATACTGATCTGAGGGAGATCGTGGAGCCAGAGATGTAGAATAGTGTGACCTGGCGCCTGCTGAGACTCCACCCCTCTGTTTTAATACTGATCTGAGGGAGATCGTGGAGCCAGAGATGTAGAATAGTGTGACCTGGCGCCTGCTGAGACTCCACCCCTCTGTTTTAATACTGATCTGAGGGAGAGGGTGGAGCCAGAGATGTAGAATACTGTGACCTGGCGCCTGCTGAGACTCCACCCCTCTGTTTTAATACTGATCTGAGGGAGAGGGTGGAGCCAGAGATGTAGAATACTGTGACCTGGCGCCTGCTGAGACTCCACCCCTCTGTTTTAATACTGATCTGAGGGAGATCGTGGAGCCAGAGATGTAGAATACTGTGACCTGGCGCCTGCTGAGACTCCACCCCTCTGTTTTAATACTGATCTGAGGGAGATCGTGGAGCCAGAGATGTAGAATACTGTGACCTGGCGCCTGCTGAGACTCCACCCCTCTGTTTTAATACTGATCTGAGGGAGATCGTGGAGCCAGAGATGTAGAATACTGTGACCTGGCGCCTGCTGAGACTCCACCCCTCTGTTTTAATACTGATCTGAGGGAGAGGGTGGAGCCAGAGATGTAGAATACTGTGACCTGGCGCCTGCTGAGACTCCACCCCTCTGTTTTAATACTGATCTGAGGGAGATCGTGGAGCCAGAGATGTAGAATACTGTGACCTGGCGCCTGCTGAGACTCCACCCCTCTGTTTTAATACTGATCTGAGGGAGAGGGTGGAGCCAGAGATGTAGAATAGTGTGACCTGGCGCCTGCTGAGACTCCACCCCTCTGTTTTAATACTGATCTGAGGGAGAGGGTGGAGCCAGAGATGTAGAATACTGTGACCTGGCGCCTGCTGAGACTCCACCCCTCTGTTTTAATACTGATCTGAGGGAGAGGGTGGAGCCAGAGATGTAGAATAGTGTGACCTGGCGCCTGCTGAGACTCCACCCCTCTGTTTTAATACTGATCTGAGGGAGAGGGTGGAGCCAGAGATGTAGAATACTGTGACCTGGCGCCTGCTGAGACTCCACCCCTCTGTTTTAATACTGATCTGAGGGAGAGGGTGGAGCCAGAGATGTAGAATACTGTGACCAGGCGCCTGCTGAGACTCCACCCCTCTGTTTCAATACTGATCTGAGGGAGAGGGTGGAGCCAGAGATGTAGAATACTGTGACCTGGCGCCTGCTGAGACTCCACCCCTCTGTTTTAATACTGATCTGAGGGAGATCGTGGAGCCAGAGATGTAGAATAGTGTGACCTGGCGCCTGCTGAGACTCCACCCCTCTGTTTTAATACTGATCTGAGGGAGAGGGTGGAGCCAGAGATGTAGAATAGTGTGACCTGGCGCCTGCTGAGACTCCACCCCTCTGTTTTAATACTGATCTGAGGGAGAGGGTGGAGCCAGAGATGTAGAATAGTGTGACCTGGCGCCTGCTGAGACTCCACCCCTCTGTTTTAATACTGATCTGAGGGAGAGGGTGGAGCCAGAGATGTAGAATAGTGTGACCTGGCGCCTGCTGAGACTCCACCCCTCTGTTTTAATACTGATCTGAGGGAGATCGTGGAGCCAGAGATGTAGAATACTGTGACCTGGCGCCTGCTGAGACTCCACCCCTCTGTTTTAATACTGATCTGAGGGAGTTCGTGGAGCCAGAGATGTAGAATAGTGTGACCTGGCGCCTGCTGAGACTCCACCCCTCTGTTTTAATACTGATCTGAGGGAGATCGTGGAGCCAGAGATGTAGAATACTGTGACCTGGCGCCTGCTGAGACTCCACCCCTCTGTTTTAATACTGATCTGAGGGAGAGGGTGGAGCCAGAGATGTAGAATAGTGTGACCTGGCGCCTGCTGAGACTCCACCCCTCTGTTTTAATACTGATCTGAGGGAGAGGGTGGAGCCAGAGATGTAGAATAGTGTGACCTGGCGCCTGCTGAGACTCCACCCCTCTGTTTTAATACTGATCTGAGGGAGAGGGTGGAGCCAGAGATGTAGAATAGTGTGACCTGGCGCCTGCTGAGACTCCACCCCTCTGTTTTAATATTGATCTGAGGGAGATCGTGGAGCCAGAGATGTAGAATACTGTGACCTGGCGCCTGCTGAGACTCCACCCCTCTGTTTTAATACTGATCTGAGGGAGATCGTGGAGCCAGAGATGTAGAATACTGTGACCTGGCGCCTGCTGAGACTCCACCCCTCTGTTTTAATACTGATCTGAGAGAGAGGGTGGAGCCAGAGATGTAGAATACTGTGACCTGGCGCCTGCTGAGACTCCACCCCTCTGTTTTAATACTGATCTGAGGGAGATCGTGGAGGGGTTTATATTGTTGTTTTTCCTCCCATCGAGCGTGAGCTAGAGAGTTTTTGTTACCGTTTACTGGACTCGATGGCACCTGGTAACCCAAGGTTTCTCTTGGCTTTCCTCCATAGCTCAGAAGACACATGGGAGGTCATTATTGGAGAAAAGTGATATATTGTAGTATGACCATTAATATATTTCATGTGTTAAATCACACAAAGCAGCAAAGCTTTTTAATAGAGACCCGCCTCACGTAGCTAAACAACAAACTGTAACCAACAGACTGTACCCAATAGACTGTAACCAACAGACTGTAACCTATAGAATGTAACCATCAGACTGTAACCAATAGACTGTAACCAATAGACTGTAACCAACAGACTGTACCTAATAGACTGTACCCAATAGACTGTAACCAACAGACTGTACCCAATAGACTGTACCCAATAGACTGTAACCAACAGACTGTAACCAATAGACTGTAACCAACAGACTGTAACCAATAGACTGTTTTAACCAATAGACTGTAACCAATAGACTGTACCCCAATGAGACTCCACCCTGTTTTAATAGACTGTACCCAATAGACTGTAACCAGAGATAGACTGTACCCAATAGACTGTACCCCAATAGACTGTAACCAACAGACTGTAACCAATACACTGTAACCAACAGACTGTAACCAATAGACTGTAACCAATAGACTGTAACCCAATAGACTGTAACCAATAGATGTACCCATCAGACTGTAACCAATAGACTGTACCCAATAGACTGTAACCAACAGACTGTAACCAATAGACTGTAACCAACAGACTGTAACCAATAGACTGTACCCAATAGACTGTACCCAATAGACTGTACCCAATAGACTGTAACCAATAGACTGTAACCAACAGACTGTAACCAACAGACTGTAACCAACAGACTGTAACCAATAGACTGTAACCAACAGACTGTAACCAACAGACTGTAACCAATAGACTGTAACCAACAGACTGTAACCAATAGACTGTACCCAATAGACTGTACCCAATAGACTGTACCCAATAGACTGTAACCAATAGACTGTAACCAACAGACTGTAACCAACAGACTGTAACCAATAGACTGTAACCAACAGACTGTAACCAATAGACTGTACCCAATAGACTGTAACCAACAGACTGTAACCAATAGACTGTAACCAATAGACTGTACCCAATAGACTGTAACCAATAGACTGTAACCAATAGACTGTACCCAATAGACTGTAACCAACAGACTGTAACCAAGGAGACTGTACCCAATAGACTGTACCCAATAGACTGTAACCAACAACTGTAACCAATAGACTGTAACCAATAGACTGTACCCAATAGACTGTACCCAATAGACTGTAACCAACAGACTGTTTTAATAGACTGTAACCAATAGACTGTACCCATAGACTGTACCCAATAGACTGTAAACAACAGACTGTAACCAATAGACTGTACCCAATAGACTGTACCCAATAGACTGTAACCAACAGACTGTAACCAACAGACTGTACCCAATAGACTGTACCCAATAGACTGTAACCAACAGACTGTAACCAATAGACTGTAACCAATAGACTGTAACCAATAGACTGTACCCAATAGACTGCAAACAACAAACTGTAACCAACAGACTGTACCCAATAGACTGTAACCAATAGACTGTACCCAATAGACTGTAAACAACAGACTGTAACCAATAGACTGTAACCAACAGACTGTAACCAACAGACTGTAACCAATAGACTGTAACCAATAGACTGTACCCAATAGACTGTAACCAACAGACTGTAACCAATAGACTGTAACCATAGACTGTAACCAATAGACTGTAACCCAGACTGTACCAATAGACTGTAACCAAAGACTGTAACCAATAGACTGTAACCAATAGACTGTAACCAACAGACTGTAACCAACAGACTGTACCCAATAGACTGTACCCAATAGACTGTAACCAACAGACTGTAACCTATAGAATGTAACCATCAGACTGTAACCAATAGACTGTACCCAATAGACTGTAACCAATAGACTGTAACCAATAGACTGTACCCAATAGACTGTAACCAACAGACTGTAACCAATAGACTGTAACCAATAGACTGTAACCAATAGACTGTACCCAATAGACTGTAACCAACAGACTGTAACCTATAGACTGTACCCAATAGAATGTAATCATCAGACTGTAACCAATAGACTGTAACCAATAGACTGTAACCAACAGACTGTAACCAATAAACTGTAACCAACAGACTGTAACCAATAGACTGTACCCAATAGAATGTAACCAACAGACTGTAACCAATACAATGTAATCATCAGACTGTAACCAATAGACTGTACCCAATATACTGTAACCAATAGACTGTAACCAATAGACGGTAACCAACAGACTGTAACCAATATACTGTAACCAATAGACTGTAACCAATAGACTGTACCCAATATACTGTAACCAATAGACTGTAACCAATAGACGGTAACCAACAGACTGCCTTCTGTCGGATATGACTTGTTCATTGTCTGTCACCTCTAACGGAACAATATGGACACACATCTCTCACAAAACACTGCAAAATGAAGGCTGAACATAATACTAGCTTTGCTGGGAATCATCAAGTGTTAAACGGAATTCTTTGAAGGGAAGAAGATCCAGTCATTCTCCCTCCCTCCCTCCTATGCTTTAGAAAGACTGTGGTTCTTTCTTCTTTAGTACAGAATCAACACTGGCTTACATTGTCCTCTGGTCTTTGTATCAAATGACAGCAGAAGGTAATGGCAGGAGGATTGAAAGAGAGGTGGCTTTGGACTCTGTAAGAGGAGTGTTCTTGTATTTTCATCTTAATCTCATTCCTCCAGTCGTGCCCCACCCTTCTAGACTTTCTTCATTAGTGATGCAGACAGGCGGTGCAGGAGAAAGGAGAACCCTTTCCCATTCATACCTGGTAAACACACACATAGCTCTCCTGAGTACAGTAAAACCAATGTGCCTGCAATTCTAGCTTCCACCTGCTTCTCTTTTACAAAACGGAGATCTGGTGGTCATCTCAGAACTATTGAGAAGTGCCCCTAGCAATGCACCCTGATTCAATTGTGTTCCACTGATGAATAGCCTATGTTCGCACAGTGTGCTTTGTGTTCTGGTCGGCACTTTTGAAGACACGATGGACACCCAGATAAAGCTAGATTATTTTCAATAGGTTAGCCAGGAAAGTCTGTTTTTTTAATAAGTTAAAGTGACTGACCGTAGCTTTCAGTGGCTATGTGGCAACTTAAGTTGCAGTCAGTGGTCAGAATTGTACTGCTGGCTGAGCAGTGGCTCTGGCCCCTGTAAATACACCAGAGTGACAGGAGCAGAGTGACGGGGCTGACCTTTCAGGCCCTACCAGAGACTGTCACGCCCCCTGAGGTTAGAAGAGGGGGGATAAGGCCAAACTGTCATTACCACTTGAGTCAAAGTGCTGCCAGAGACAAGAAAACAAAATGTCTGCTCTTTCTCTTCAGGCCTTCAACTCACTTTGAGCCGCAAGGGTCAAGAATGGCTTGTGGTGGGGATGAGCTGTTAACTACAGTTGTATCTGAAAGTCTATTTCCTTGATGATAATAAACAGGGTTAGATCTTTGAAATGGGTTTGAAAGGACATTGACTTTGAGATGACCTTGATTTGTTGACTTGTCATCATTGGGAGGGGATGTGAGTGTTTGGCAAACTTGGCATGAAAATGTGCCCATGTTTAGTATTACTTTATGTAAGGGTATAGCTTCCTTCCCTCTCCTCACCCCTACCTGGGCTTGAACCGGGGACCCTCTGCACACATCAACAACAGTCACCCATGAAGCATCGTTACCCATCGCTGCACAAAAGCTGCTGCCCTTGCAGAGCAAGGGGAACAACTACTTCAAGGTCTCAGAGCGAGTGATGTCACCGATTGAAACGCTATTAGCTCGCACCACTGCTAACTAGCTAGCCATTTCACATCGGTTACATTTACACGGATGTAAATATTACACGGATAACATGAAAGAATGTACTTAAACAGCTTAGCATTGGTTTTATTCTCAGAAGCGTTGAGATGGGCTCTTATGAAAAAGCCCTCGTCTCATCTCCTGCTCCTCCTGTTCTTCCACACGACAAGATTCTCCATTCCTTGAGGCACCTCTCAGAATATCTCTGTCTGTTTGTGGGTGGCCCCCTGCTGTGAGCTGGGAGACTATTCCTGCATCCACAAGCATCGCATGTCAAGCTTGCTCTGAAGCAGGGCCAACATGACTTTGTGAATGTGTCTGATACAAATGCACCTTAAGACTGTCAACATGTTTGCTGTTGACAACCTGGTTCATGTTGCCCGAAAACAAGGCCTCTATTCAATCTGCATCACTGAAGGGTTACAGATAGCGCTAGAAAACAAGGCTTCTAGATCAGAGCTGTCAAACTGATTCCACTGAGGACTGGGTGTCTGAAACCCTCTAGATCAGTGCTGTCAAACTGATTCCACTGAGGACTGGGTGTCTGAAACCCTATAGATCAGGGCTGTCAAACTCATTCCACTGAGGACTGGGTGTCTGAAACCCTCTAGATCAGAGCTGTCAAACTGATTCCACTGAGGACTGGGTGTCTGAAACCCTCTAGATCAGGGCTGTCAAACTGATTCCACTGAGGACTGGGTGTCTGAAACCCTCTAGATCAGAGCTGTCAAACTGATTCCACTGAGGACTGGGTGTCTGAAACCCTCTAGATCAGGGCTGTCAAACTGATTCCACTGAGGACTGGGTGTCTGAAACCCTCTAGATCAGGGCTGTCAAACTGATTCCACTGAGGACTGGGTGTCTGAAACCCTCTAGATCAGGGCTGTCAAACTCATTCCACTGAGGACTGGGTGTCTGAAACCCTCTAGATCAGGGCTGTCAAACTGATTCCACTGAGGACTGGGTGTCTGAAACCCTCTAGAACAGGGCTGTCAAACTGATTCCACTGAGGACTGGGTGTCTGAAACCCTCTAGATCAGGGCTGTCAAACTCATTCCACTGAGGACTGGGTGTCTGAAACCCTCTAGAACAGGGCTGTCAAACTGATTCCACTGAGGACTGGGTGTCTGAAACCCTCTAGAACAGGGCTGTCAAACTCATTCCACTGAGGACTGGGTGTCTGAAACCCTCTTGATCAGGGCTGTCAAACTCATTCCACTGTCCACTGAGGACTGGGTGTCTGAACCCCTCTAGATCAGGGATGTCAAACTGATTCCACTGAGGACTGGGTGTCTGAAACCCTCTAGATCAGGGCTGTCAAACTCATTCCATTGTGGACTGGGTGTCTGAAACCCTCTAGATCAGGGCTGTCAAACTAATTCCACTGAGGACTGGGCTTCTGAAACCCTCTAGATCAGGGCTGTCAAACTCATTCCACTGAGGACTGGGTATCTGCAGGTTTTTGTTTTTTAAGACCCAGACAATCAGGTGAGGTGAGTTCCTTACTAATTAGTGACCTTAATTAATCAATCAAGTACAAGGAAGGAGAGAACCCACAGACACTCGGCCCTCCATGGAATGAAAATGACATGTTCCCTGAGTCTAAGCCGTGGGAAGGACCCCTTTAGTTATAACAAAAATATTTGATCAAACATAACATTTTGGTCTGACTGCTGTTAGCTCATTGAGAAGTATTAATAAGTACAAATAAATCAAAAGGAAGTTTGTTTTGATGAGTCTGTTCTATATCTGAAATATTTGTTAAGTATTTATTATACCGATACTTAACCTGCTTTTTATAGGCACTAAACTATATACTTCCAGTCATTGTTCTAACTGGTACCAGGCTACCTACAAAATACGTCTTGTTGTAATGGCGTTCTTCGTTTGTAGAATGAGAGTCGGACCGAAATGCAGCGTGGTTGTTACTCATGTTCTTTAATGAATGAAATGACGATACATGAAATAACTATACAATACAAAACAACAAACGGAACGTGAAATCTAATTACAGCCTATGTGGTGAAACTACACAGAGACAGGAACAATCACCCACAAAATACAAAGCGAAACCAGGCTACCTAAATACGGTTCTCAATCAGAGACAACGAGAATCACCTGACTCTGATTGAGAACCGCCTCAGGCAGCCAAGCCCATACAACACCCCTACTCAGCCGCAATCCCAATAATACAAAAACCCCAATACGAAATACAACAACATAAACCCATGTCACACTCTGGCCTGAACAAATATATAACGAAAACACAAAATACAATGACCAAGGCGTGACACTTGTGAGGCTTGTGGGTTTCCTAGAGCAAAACATAACACGATCCCTCTCACTTTCAATGGCAGGGTCATATTAGTGTGTAGCCCAAACTGTCCGGACCCTACAGACGTTTTCAGGAGAAGTTTTCCAGATGTCTACTGGTCTGACAAACACTGCTGTAGCTCTGCCACCTTCCACCGTAGATCTCGAAGGCCGACAGAGGAGGATGTGGTGCGGTGAATTGAGACGCAGCAAAAAATGGACAGATATATATGAGGATGTCTTTATTATGCAAATGAGATGCCCACAGTGGTGCGGACATCGACTCTAATGGGTTAAAATGGACAGATATGTATGAGGATGTCTTTATTATGCAAATGAGATGTCCACAGAGGCGGGACATCGACTCTAATGGGTTAAAATGGACAGATATGTATGAGGATTTCTTTATTATGCAAATGAGATGTCCACAGTGGCGCGGACATCGACTCTAATGGGTTAAAATGGACAGATATGTATGAGGATTTCTTTATTATGCAAATGAGATGTCCACAGTGGCGCGGACATCGACTCTAATGGGTTCAAATGGACAGATATGTATGAGGTCATTTGGCGCGGACATCGATTGAGTTAAAATGACATGTATGAGGATAGTCTTTATTTGCAAATGAGATGTCCACATGGAGTCTCCTCTAACTAATGGGTTAAAATGGAGATATGGATTTCTTTATTACAAATGATGCCAGTTTTCTTTAATGGAGATTAAATTGACAGATATGTATGAGGATTTCATGCAAATGAGATGTCTGTAACAATGAACGATTGAGCCGACATGTGTAGTATTTACTGAAATGGATTGAAATGGCCTTTTCATTTCCCTGTAAACTGTCTGCTAAATGGATTGAATAGAGCCCAATGTTTTTTAACCTTTTCTCTTTGAAATTAGCATGGAATATTTATTAAATATGTATCATTAAAATGACAGATTTGTTATTATAATGTTTTGATAGGTTGGTGATAGAAGTATGGATTTTCATGAATTCCTTGACTGCTGACACACTTTGTGTTTAAACGTGACTCTGTTGGTGCTGTAGACGCTAGGCTATCTCTAAACTTGCAGGAGGAGCCCTCTGGGTTTGTTTGGTAGCCAATAACAAACCTTGTGTCTGCGGTTGCACTGGTAACACTTGCCCTTGAGGTAAACTCTAAATGAGGAAAACAGGGCCTGATAAGGCCCTCTCTGGAGGGTTGAAAACATGGCCTGATTACAGTCATCTCTGGAGGGGTGATAACTGGGCCTGATACGGTCTTCTCTGGAGGGGTGTGTTGGCTACATGTGCCAGTTTAGCCTACAGTAACAAATTATAAAGAGGATGATTGATGTATGACCCTGTCAATCAAATCCAGTATTCCAAATAACATCCTGTGTACTATTACAGACTGCGGCTTTAAAGTGGATGCGTCATGTGTTCCTTGTGTTCCTTCTTCCCCATGTCTAATTGTCTTCTTCAAGCTGTCTGGCAGCTTTGACCATATGAGCCACCGGAACTGAGGGACGGCTCAGAGGGCATCTCACTTTTCGTTCTCTTTCAGCTTATCAGAAAGAGAGAGGTGAGAAAGAGAGAGAGAGAGCGAGGGAGAGAGAAGAGCTGTCATGTCCACTGTCACACACTGTCTGTTATAAAAGTACATTTATCTCCTCCTTTTAAAAAGGTTTGCTTGATACCCTTCAGAGTAGAGACAGCTCACTTCCTGTTCAGCTACACACTCTGTGGAAAAATCACTCAGTCAGCATCAATCAAACTCCCCCCGTATCAAAACCAAACACCTCTTGCTGGTTAGACGGCGTTGAGGAGAGAAAGGGAGAAAGTGGATCTTCCACAGTTCCTTGTCTCTACTAATATCTCATATCTCACAGACAGACAGACAGACAGACAGACAGACAGACAGACAGACAGACAGACAGACAGACAGACAGACAGACAGACGTAACATAACTGGTATCGTAGCGTCTCTCAACGGAATGTGGAATGCGATGACTAACGATCAACTTCATTTTCCTGACTGATCATTAAAGTCAAGTCACGTTTTTTGTGGGTGTTGACATCTTTTGAACTTCGGAAGGGCAGGGGACATTTGGCCCAAAGGCTTGAAAAGAGAAGGGAGTGGAGCTGACGCCCTGCTTTCACTGCTTCTTCTACGATCAAATCAAATTCCCTTTGTCACATGCGCAGAATACAACAAGCATTCAACAGGTATTTCACCTTACAGTGAAATGCTTACATACAAGTCCTTAACCAGCAACGCTTTAAGAAATTAAGAAAAAACAAGTAATAAAAAATAGATAAGTAATAAACAGAAAATAGAAAATAAAAGTAACACATAAGTAAACAGCAGCATTAAAATAACAATAGCTTGGCAAAACACAGGGGATACCGGTACAGAGTCAATGTGTGGGGGCACTGGTTAGTTGAAGCAATTTAAGTAATATGTACATGTAGGTGGAGTTAATGTGACTATGACTGGATAATAAACAGAGAGTAGAAGCAGCGTAAAAGTGGGATCTGGATAGCCCTCAAATTAAGCCTTGCCACGTCTGACGAGCATCGGACCCAGTGTGGTACGATTCAATCTTAGTCTTGTATTGATGCTTTGCCTGTTTGATGGTTCGTCGGAGGGTATATTTCTTATAAGCTTCCGGGTTAGAGTCCCACTCCTTGAAAGTGGCAGCTCTACCCTTCAGCTCAGTGTAGAAGTTGCCTGTAATCCATGGCTTCTGGTTGTGGTATGTACATACAGTCACTGTGTGAATGATGTCGTCAATGCACTTATTGATGAAGCCAGTGACTGATGTGGTTTACTCCCCAATGCCATCAGAAGAATCTCAGATCATATTCCAGTCTGTGCTTTCAAAACTGTCCTGTAGCTTAGCATCTGCTTCATCTGACCACTTTCTTATTGACAGAGTCACTGGTATTTCCTGCTGTAGTTTTTGCTTGTTAAGGAATCAGGATGATCAGATTTGCCCAATGGAGGGCGAGGGAGAGCTTTGTACACATCTCTGTGTGTGACGTAAAGGTGGTCTAGAGTTTTTTCCTTCTGGTTGCACATTAAAGGGATTTAGGTTTCCAGGCATTAAAGTCCCCGGCCACTAGGAGCGCCGCCTCTGGATGAGCCTTTTCCTGTCTGCTTATGGCCCTATACAGCTCATTGAGCGCAGTCTTAGTGCCAGCATCTGTTTGTGGTGTTAAATAGACAGCTATGAAGAATATAGATGAAAACTTTCTTGTTAAATAGTGTGGTCTACAGCTTACCATGAGATACTCTACCTCAGGCGAGAAAAATCTTGAGAGTTCCTATTTTGTGCACCAGCTGTTGTTTACAAATATACTTAGACCGCCACCCCTTGTCTTACCAGAGGCGGCTGTTCTATTCTGCCGAAAAAG
Organism: Oncorhynchus keta; assembly: GCF_023373465.1. Taxonomy (NCBI): domain Eukaryota; kingdom Metazoa; phylum Chordata; class Actinopteri; order Salmoniformes; family Salmonidae; genus Oncorhynchus; species Oncorhynchus keta. The sequence goes on from NW_026279789.1 coordinate 91,203, forward strand.
CTTAAAACCCACCAGCTGTATGTTATTCATGTCGTCGTTAAGACACGACTCGGTGAAACATAAGATATTACAGTTTTTAATAGGATATAGGTGCTTTTAGTTCCTCTATTTTATTATCTAATTATTGTACGTTGGCTAATAGGACCGATGTTAAAGGCAGATTACCCACTCGTCGTTGGATCCTGACAAAGCACTCCAATCTTCGTCCCCGACATCTCTGTCTCTTTCTCCTGCGAATGACGGGGATGAGGGTCTTGTCGGGCGTCTGAAGTAAATCCTTCCCGTCCGACTCGGTAAAGAAAAAGTCTTCCTCCAGCACAGGGGGAGTAATCGCTGTCCCGTTATCTACAAGTTATTTTCGGTCATAAGACACAGTGGCAGAAACATTATGTACAAAATAATTGACAAAATTAGGTGAAAAACACACACAATAGCACAATTGGTTAGGAGATCGTTAAACGGCAGCCATCTCCTCCGAAACCATTATTATTATCTCCCACCAGATCTTCACTGAGCATCTGACACAATTACACCAGATTTTAGTTCTAGGTTATTATGCTTCTACCAACGTTGACTGTGTAAGGGTTTTCTTCTGGTGAAAGAGAGGCAGACCAAAATGCAGCGTGGTGGTTATTCATGTTTAAAATAAAGATGACTATACATGAACAGACTAAACAAAACAAGAAAAGTGAAAACCTAAACAGTCCTATCTGGTGCAAACACAGAGACAGGAACAATCACCCACCAAACCCAACACAAAACAGGCTACCTAAATATGGTTCCCAATCAGAGACAATGACTAACACCTGCCTCTGATTGAGAACCATATCAGGCCAAACATAGAAATAGACAAACCAGACACACAACATAGAATGCCCACCCAGCTCACGTCCTGATCAACACTAAAACAAGGAAAACACATACGAACGATGGTCAGAACGTGACAGACTGCTACTATAGCAATCCATGAGAAATCCTATAAAGGCTCCTACCGCTGTCCTTTTCCTAGATGATTGGTTAGACCTTCTTTGCAAGATCGTGATTCATCCTTTCACCTCTCTCTACAACTATCTTTCTCCCCTCCCAATTTCTCTCTTTCTCTGACCTCCCCTCTCTCCCTATCTTTCTCTCTCTCTCTCTCTCTCTGCAACTCTCTTCCTCCCCTCCCAATTTCTCTCTTTCTCTGACCTCCCCTCTCTCCCTATCTCTCTCTCTCTCTCTCTCAATTCAATTCAATTCAAGGGCTTTATTGGCATGGGAAACATGTGTTAACATTGCCAAAGCAAGTGAGGTAGACAACATACAAAGTGAATATATAAGGTGAAAAACAACAAAAATGAACAGTAATCACTACACATACAGAAGTTTCAAAACAGTAAAGACATTACAAATCATCATATATATATATATATATATATATATATATATATATATATATATATACAATGTACAAATAGTTAAAGGACACAAGATAAAATAAATAAGCATAAATATGGGTTGTATTTACAATGGTGTTTGTTCTTCACTGGTTGCCCTTTTCTCGTGGCAACAGGTCACAAATATTGCTGCTGTGATGGCACACTGTGGAATTTCACCCAGTAGATATGGGAGTTTTTCAAAATTGGATTTGTTTCGAATTCTTTGTGGATCTGTGTGATCTTGGGGAAATATGTATCTCTAATATGGTCATACATTGGGCAGGAGGTTAGGAAGTGCAGCTCAGTTTCCACCTCATTTTGTGGGCAGTGAGCACATAGCCTGTCTTCTCTTGAGAGCCATGTCTGCCTACGGCGGCCATTCTCAATAGCAAGGCTATGCTCACTGAGTCTGTACATAGTCAAAGCTTTCCTTAATTTTGGGTCAGTCACAGTGGTCAGGTATTCTGCCGCTGTGTACTCTCTGTGTAGGGCCAAATAGCATTCTAGTTTGCTCTGTTTTTTTGTTAATTCTTTTCAATGTGTTAAGTAATTATCTTTTTGTTTTCTCATGATTTGGTTGGGTCTAATTGTGCTGTTGTCCTGGGGCTCTGTAGGGTGTGTTTGTGTTTCTGAACAGAGCCCCAGGACCAGCTTGCTTAGGGACTCTTCTCCAGGTTCATCTCTCTGTAGGTGATGGCTTTGTTATGGAAGGTTTGTGAATCACTTCCTTTTAGGTGGTTGTAGAATTTAATGGCTCTTTTCTGGATTTTGATAATTAGTGGGTATCGGCCTAATTCTGCTCTGCATGCATTATTTGGTGTTTTACGTTGTACACAGAGGATATTTTTGCAGAATTCTGCGTGCAGAGTCTCAATTTGGTGTTTGTCCCATTTTGTGAAGTCTTGGTTGGTGAGCGGACCCCAGACCTCTCTCTCTCTCTCTCTCTCTCTCTCTGCAACTCTCTTCCTCCCCTTCCCATTACTCTCTTTCTCTGACCTCCCCTCTCTCCCTCTCTTTCTCTCTCTCTCTCTCTCTCTCTCTCTGCAACTCTCTTCCTCCCCTCCCCATTTCTCTCTTTCTCTGACCTCCCACCTCTCCCTCACTTTCTCTCTCTCTCTCTGCAACTCTCTTCCTCCCCTTCCCATTACTCTCTTTCTCTGACCTCCCACCTCTTGTCTCTTTCCATTTCTCTTAATCTCTCTCACTATGTTAATGTATCTATCTCTCTTTCTCTCTATTTCTTGCTCTAAACCTCTCTACCTCCTACTGTCTCTCTCACCACTCTCTCTCTCTCTCTCCCAGATGGATGTGTGGTTGAGCTTTGGGGAGCAGTGGAGTGCACTAACAGGCCAATGCCTGCTGCTCTGGAGAACAGGCATAACAAAGTGATGTCTAACAGAGAACATCATCCTTCAATTAGGCCGTCAGTCTCTGAGCCTGAGTCTGATTACAGAGAAGGGAGAAACAGGAGAGACCAGCCCACTGGGATTACAGAGAGGGGAGAGAGCCCAGAGACCAGGGCCCTGGGATTAAAGAGAGAGGAGAGAAAGGAAAGACCAGTCCACTGTGATTACATTATGGGGAAAAGCGAGGAGAGACCAGTCCACTGAGATTACAGAGAGAGGAGAGACTAGCACATTGGGATTACAGAGAGAGGAGAGACCAGCCCACATTAAAAAGAGAGGAGAGACCAGTATTTAGGGGTTATGGAGAGGGGAGAGAGAGGAGAGACCAGCCCACTGGGATTACAGAGAGGGGAGAGAGCCCAGAGACCAACCAACTGGGATTAAAAAGAGAGAAGAGAGAGGAGACCAGCCCACTGGTATTACAGAGAGGAAGAGAGAGGAGAGACCAGCCCACTGCGATTACAAAGAGAGATGAGACCAGCCACTGGGATTACAGAGAGGAAGAGAGAGGAGAGACCAGCCCACTGCGATTACAAAGAGAGATGAGACCAGCCACTGGGATTACAGAGAGGGGAATGAGAGGAGAGACCAGACCACTGGGATTACAGAGAGAGGAGAGACCAGCCCACTAGGATTACAGAGAGAGGAGAGACCAACACTCTGGGATTACAGAGAGGGGAGAGAGCCCAGAGACCAATCCACTGGGATTACAAAGAGAGCAGAGAGAGGAGACCAGCCCACTGAGATTACAGAGAGGGGAGAGAGCAGCCCACTGGCATTACAGAGAAGGGAGAGAGCCCAGAGACCAACCCACTGGGATTACAAAGAGAGAAGAGAGAGGAGACCAGCCCACTGGTATTACAGAGAGGAAGAGAGAGGAGAGACCAGACCACTGGGATTACAAAAAGAGATGAGACCAGCCACTGGGATTACAGAGAGGGGAACAAGAGGAGAGACCAGACCACTGGGATTACAGAGAGAGGAGAGACCAGCCCACTGGGATTACAGAGAGAGGAGAGACCAACCCTCTGGGATTACAGAGAGGGGAGAGGGGAGAGAGCCCAGAGACCAACCCACTGGGATTACAAAGAGAGAAGAGAGAGGAGACCAGCCCACTGGTATTACAGAGAGGAAGAGAGAGGCGAGACCAGCCCACTGGGATTACAGAGAGAGGAGAGACCAACCCTCTGGGATTACAGAGAGGGGAGAGAGCCCAGAGACCAACCCACTGGGATTACAAAGAGAGAAGAGAGAGGAGACCAGCCCACTGGTATTACAGAGAGGAAGAGAGAGGGAGAAAGAGGTAGAGAGAGGAGAGAGAAAAAATGGAAAGTGGGAGAGAGGAGTAGAGAGTGGCAGAGAGAGGGAGAGAGGAAGAGGACAGAGGACAGGGAGGAGAGATGGCTAAAGGTCTGTGAAGAAAAAAGGGAGTGATGGATGTAGAGGGTAGAGAGTAGATGGATGCAGATCATCAAGGAGAGTGTGACAGAAGAAGAGAGGAATAGAGGGGAATGAAGACATGACAGTGATGAGGGTATACTCCTAACCAGGGGATGACATACCAGACTGATATTTCCCCACTGTTTATATTCCTTACTTCAACTTCTCCACACCCCATTCCTCTGTAAAACACCTTGTCATTTCACCTTGTCTGTTCGAGTCTTACCCAATGAACCGTCAGGGTCCATAAATTCCCAGTCTCCTTCTGGGCTTTTACAGTCGGACTGGATGCCTCTACTTTATGGCCGACTCAGTCAGGGGTCACTGAAAGGTCAGGGACGTCACACCACACCAGGAAGTAGCAGAACTCAAATAGTTTGTGTCCGTACCTGACCCCCCAACACACACAAACACACACACACAATCTCATGCTCAAAACATTTCACTATACTTGTGCTGGTAAAATTAAAACTTGAAACACAAACGCACACACACACACACACACACACACACACACACACACGCACACACACACACACACACACACACACACACACACACACACACACACACACACACACACACACACACACACACACACACACACACACACACACACACACACACACACACACACACACACACACACACACACACACACACACACACACACACACACACACACACACACAACCAAACAATTAAGAAGATATGAGCAAGCAGGCCAGTGACAATGAGGGTCAGCAGCCATTGTGTTTAGACGTGTACACCTGGACAAGATAAATACTACTCTATTTATGAATGCTGTTCATAGACTATAGCTCAGCCTTCTACACCATAGTGCCCTCCAAGCTCATCACTAACCTCGGGGCTCTGGGTCTGAACTCCTCCCTGTGCAACTGGACTTCTTGACGGGCCGACCCCAAGTGGTGAAGGTAGGCAACAACACCTCGCCACGCTGATCCTCAACAGGGGGGCCCGACATGGGTGTGTGCTCAGCCCTCTCCTGTACTCCCTGTTCAACACCAAGCATTCCTACACTGTTGGAGCTAGAAACACCAGCATTACTGCACTGTTGGAGCTCGAAAGACCAGCATTACTGCACTGTTGGAGCGAGAAACACCAGCATTACTGCACTGTTGGAGCTCGAAAGACCAGCATTACTACACTGTTGGAGCTCGAAAGACCAGCATTACTACACTGTTGGAGCGAGAAACACCAGCATTACTACACTGTTGGAGCTAGAAACACCAGCATTACTGCACTGTTGGAGTGAGAAACACCAGCATTACTACACTGTTGGATAAACACCAGCATTACTACACTGTTGGAGCTAGAAACACCAGCATTACTACACTGTTGGAGCGAGAAACACCAGCATTACTGCACTGTTGGAGCTAGAAAGACCAGCATTACTACACTGTTGGAGCTAGAAACACCAGCATTACTACACTGTTGGAGCTAGAAACACCAGCATTACTACACTGTTGGAGCTAGAAACACCAGCATTACTGCACTGTTGGAGCGAGAAACACCAGCATTACTACACTGTTGGAGCTAGAAACACCAGCATTACTACACTGTTGGAGCTAGAAACACCAGCATTACTACACTGTTGGAGCTAGAAACACCAGCATTACTACACTGTTGGAGCTAGAAACACCAGCATTACTACACTGTTGGAGCTAGAAACACCAGCATTACTACACTGTTGGAGCTAGAAACACCAGCATTACTACACTGTTGGAGCTAGAAACACCAGCATTACTGCACTGTTGGAGCTAGAAACACCAGCATTACTACACTGTTGGAGCTAGAAACACCAGCATTACTACACTGTTGGAGCTAGAAACACCAGCATTACTGCACTGTTGGAGCTAGAAACACCAGCATTACTGCACTGTTGGAGCTAGAAACACCAGCATTACTGCACTGTTGGAGACAGAAACACCAGCATTACTGCACTGTTGGAGTGAGAAACACCAGCATTACTGCACTGTTGGAGCTAGAAACACCAGCATTACTACACTGTTGGAGATAGAAACACCAGCATTACTGCACTGTTGGAGCTAGAAACACCAGCATTACTGCACTGTTGGAACTAGAAACACCAGCATTACTACACTGTTGGAGTGAGAAACACCAGCATTACTGTACTGTTGGAGCTATAAACACCAGCATTACTACACTGTTGGAGCTAGAAACACCAGCATTACTGTACTGTTGGAACTAGAAACACCAGCATTACTACACTGTTGGAGCTAGAAAGACCAGCATTACTACACTGTTGGAGCAGAAACACCAGCATTACTACACTGTTGGAGCTAGAAACACCAGCATTACTACACTGTTGGAGCTAGAAACACCAGCATTACTACACTGTTGGAGCTAGAAACACCAGCATTACTACACTGTTGGAACTAGAAACACCAGCATTACTGTACTGTTGGAGCTAGAAACACCAGCATTACTACACTGTTGGAGCTAGAAACACCAGCATTACTGCACTGTTGGAGCGAGAAACACCAGCATTACTGCACTGTTGGAGCTAGAAACACCAGCATTACTACACTGTTGGAGCTAGAAACACCAGCATTACTACACTGTTGGAACTAGAAACACCAGCATTACTACACTGTTGGAGCTAGAAACACCAGCATTACTACACTGTTGGAGCTAGAAACACCAGCATTACTGCACTGTTGGAGCTAGAAACACCAGCATTACTACACTGTTGGAGCTAGAAACACCAGCATTACTGCACTGTTGGAGCTAGAAACACCAGCATTACTACACTGTTGGAGCTAGAAACACCAGCATTACTACACTGTTGGAGCTAGAAACACCAGCATTACTGCACTGTTGGAGCTAGAAACACCAGCATTACTACACTGTTGGAGCTAGAAACACCAGCATTACTGCACTGTTGGAGACAGAAACACCAGCATTACTGCACTGTTGGAGCTAGAAACACCAGCATTACTACACTGTTGGAGCTAGAAACACCAGCATTACTACACTGTTGGAGACAGAAACACCAGCATTACTACACTGTTGGAGCTATAAACACCAGCATTACTACACTGTTGGAACTAGAAACACCAGCATTACTACACTGTTGGAGCTATAAACACCAGCATTACTACACTGTTGGAGCTAGAAACACCAGCATTACTGCACTGTTGGAGCTAGAAACACCAGCATTACTGCACTGTTGGAACTAGAAACACCAGCATTACTACACTGTTGGAACTAGAAACACCAGCATTACTGCACTGTTGAACTAGAAACACCAGCATTACTGCACTGTTGGAACTAGAAACACCAGCATTACTACACTGTTGGAGCCAGAAACACCAGCATTACTACACTGTTGGAGCTAGAAACACCAGCATTACTACACTGTTGGAGCTAGAAACACCAGCATTACTGTACTGTTGGAACTATAAACACCAGCATTAGCACTGTTGGAGCTTAAACACCAGTATTACTACACTGTTGGAACTAGAAACACCAGCATTACTGTACTGTTGGAACTATAAACACCAGCATTACTACACTGTTGGAGCTAGAAACACCAGCATTACCACACTGTTGGAGACAGAAACACCAGCATTACTGCACTGTTGGAGACAGAAACACCAGCATTACTACACTGTTGGAACTAGAAACACCAGCATTACTACACTGTTGGAACTAGAAACACCAGCATTACTACACTGTTGGAACTAGAAACACCAGCATTACTGCACTGTTGGAGCTAGAAACATCAGCATTACTACACTGTTGGAGCTAGAAACACCAGCATTACTACACTGTTGGAACTAGAAACACCAGCATTACTACACTGTTGGAGCTAGAAACACCAGCATTACTACACTAACTGTTGGATAACATCTGCAAATCTGTGTACGCGACCAAAACATGTCGATATGATCATTTGAGCCAGAGCAAGATGAATATAGCAGGACCACTCTGAAGTCATCAGGTCAGACTGAATATAGCTGACCACTCTGAAGTCATCAGGTCAGAGGGGGATGAATATAGAGGACCACACCAGTCAGAGGGCGATAATGGTAATGACTGAAGTCATCAGGTCAGAGGGGGATAATGGTAATGACTGGACCACTCTGAAACACCAGCATTACTGACCACTCTGAAGTCATCAGGGAGGGGATAATGGTAATGACACTTCTGATGATTACTAGAAAAAAACAACTGTTGGGGAGCAGTGGAGTGCACTAACAGGCCAATGCCTGCTGCTCTGGAGAACAGGCATAACAAAGTGGTGTCTAACAGAACATCATCCTTCAGTCAGTCTCTGAGCCTGAGTCTGATTACAGAGAAGGGAGAAACAGGAGAGACCAGCCCACTGGGATTACAGAGAGGGGAGAGAGCCCAGAGACCACTGTTGGAGGAGAGAAAGGAAACACCAGTCCACTGTGTTTACATTATGGGGAAAAGCGAGGAGAGACCAGTCCACTGATTACAGAGAGGAGACTAGCAAAGACCAGCCCACATTACTGGAGAGGGAGAGAGAGGAGAGACCAGCCCACTGTTGGAGAGAGCCCAGAGACCAACCAACATTACAGAGAGGAAGAGAGAGGAGAGACCAGCCCACTGATTACAAAGAGAGATGAGACCAGCCACTGGGATTACAGAGAGGAAGAGAGAGGAAGACCAGCCCACTGCGATTACAAGAGAGATGAGACCAGCCACTGGGATTACAGAGAGGGGAATGAGAGGAGAGACAGACCACTGGGATTACAGAGAGAGGAGAGACGAGCCCACTAGGATTACAGAGAGAGGAGAGACCAACACTCTGGGATTACAGAGAGGGGAGAGAGCAGAGACCAATCCACTGGGATTACAAAGAGAGCAGAGAAACACCAGCCCACTGAGATTACAGCCCACTGGCATTACAGAGAAGGAGAGAGCCCAGAGACCAACCCACTGGGATTACAAAAGAGAAGAGAGAGGAGACCAGCCCACTGCTATTACAGAGAGGAAGAGAGAGAAACAGACCACTGGGATTACTGAGACCAGCCACTGGGATTACAGAGAGGGGAACAAGAGGAGAGACCAGACCACTGGGATTACAGAGAGAGAGAGACCAGCCCACTGGGATTACAGAGAGAGGAGAGACCAACCCTCTGGGATTACAGCACTGCCCAGAGACCAACCCATTGGGATTACAAAGAGAGAAGAGAGAGGAGACCAGCCCACTGGTATTACAGAGAGGAAGAGAGAGGCGAGACCAGCCCACTGGGATTACAGAGAGAGGAGAGACCAACCCTCTGGGATTACAGAGAGGGGAGAGAGCCCAGAGACCAACCCACTGGGATTACAAAGAGAGAAGAGAGAGGAGACCAGCCCACTGGTATTACAGAGAGGAAGAGAGAGGGAGAAAGAGGTAGAGAGAGGAGAGAGAAAAAATGGAAAGTGGGAGAGAGGAGTAGAGAGTGGCAGAGAGAGGGAGAGAGGAAGAGGACAGAGGACAGGGAGGAGAGATGGCTAAAGGTCTGTGAAGAAAAAAGGGAGTGATGGATGTAGAGGGTAGAGAGTAGATGGATGCAGATCATCAAGGAGAGTGTGACAGAAGAAGAGAGGAATAGAGGGGAATGAAGACATGACAGTGATGAGGGTATACTCCTAACCAGGGGATGACATACCAGACTGATATTTCCCCACTGTTTATATTCCTTACTTCAACTTCTCCACACCCCATTCCTCTGTAAAACACCTTGTCATTTCACCTTGTCTGTTCGAGTCTTACCCAATGAACCGTCAGGGTCCATAAATTCCCAGTCTCCTTCTGGGCTTTTACAGTCGGACATTACTTTATGGCCGACTCAGTCAGGGGTCACTGAAAGGTCAGGGACGTCACACCACACCAGGAAGTAGCAGAACTCAAACAGTCTGTGTCCACCTGACCCCCAACACACACAAACACACACACACAATCTCATGCTCAAAACATTTCACTATACTTGTGCTGGTAAAATTAAAACTTGAAACACAAACGCATGCACACACACACACACGCACACACACACACACGCAGGTTGCACACGCACACACACACGCACACACACACACACACACACACACACACACACACACACACACACACACACACACACACACACACACACACACACACACACACACACACACACACACACACACACACACACACACACACACACACACACACACACACACACACAACCAAACAATTAAGAAGATATGAGCAAGCAGGCCAGTGACAATGAGGGTCAGCAGCCATTGTGTTTAGACGTGTACACCTGGACAAGATAAATACTACTCATTTATGAATGCTGTTCATAGACTATAGCTCAGCCTTCTACACCATAGTGCCCTCCAAGCTCATCACTAACCTCGGGGCTCTGGGTCTGAACTCCTCCCTGTGCAACTGGACTTCTTGACGGGCCGACCCCAAGTGGTGAAGGTAGGCAACAACACCTCGCCACGCTGATCCTCAACAGGGGGCCCGACATGGGTGTGTGCTCAGCCCCCTCCTGTACTCCCTGTTCAACACCAAGCATTCCTACACTGTTGGAGCTAGAAACACCAGCATTACTGCACTGTTGGAGCTCGAAACACCAGCATTACTGCACTGTTGGAGCGAGAAACATCAGCATTACTACACTGTTGGAGCGAGAAACACCAGCATTACTGCACTGTTGGAGCTAGAAACACCAGCATTACTACACTGTTGGAGCTAGAAACACCAGCATTACTGCACTGTTGGAACTAGAAACACCAGCATTACTACACTGTTGGAGCTAGAAAGACCAGCATTACTACACTGTTGGAGCTCGAAACACCAGCATTACTACACTGTTGGAGCTAGAAACACCAGCATTACTGCACTGTTGGAGCGAGAAACACCAGCATTACTGCACTGTTGGAGCTAGAAAGACCAGCATTACTACACTGTTGGAGCTAGAAACACCAGCATTACTACACTGTTGGAGCGAGAAACACCAGCATTACTACACTGTTGGAGCTAGAAACACCAGCATTACTGCACTGTTGGAGCGAGAAACACCAGCATTACTACACTGTTGGAGCTAGAAACACCAGCATTACTACACTGTTGGAGCTAGAAACACCAGCATTACTACACTGTTGGAGCTAGAAACACCAGCATTACTACACTGTTGGAGCTAGAAACACCAGCATTACTACACTGTTGGAGCTAGAAACACCAGCATTACTACACTGTTGGAGCTAGAAACACCAGCATTACTACACTGTTGGAGCTAGAAACACCAGCATTACTACACTGTTGGAGCTAGAAACACCAGCATTACTACACTGTTGGAGCTAGAAACACCAGCATTACTACACTGTTGGAGCTAGAAACACCAGCATTACTGCACTGTTGGAGCTAGAAACACCAGCATTACTACACTGTTGGAGCTAGAAACACCAGCATTACTACACTGTTGGAGACAGAAACACCAGCATTACTGCACTGTTGGAGTGAGAAACACCAGCATTACTGCACTGTTGGAGCTAGAAACACCAGCATTACTACACTGTTGGAACTAGAAACACCAGCATTACTACACTGTTGGAGCTAGAAACACCAGCATTACTGCACTGTTGGAACTAGAAACACCAGCATTACTACACTGTTTGAAACACCAGCATTACTACAGCTATAAACACCAGCATTACTACACTGTTGGAGCTATAAACACCAGCATTACTACACTGTTGGAGCTAGAAACACCAGCATTACTACACTGTTGGTACACTGTTGGAGACAGAAACACCAGCATTACTGCACTGTTGGAACTAGAAACATCAGCATTACTACACTGTTGGAGCTAGAAACACCAGCATTACTACACTGTTGGAGATAGAAACACCAGCATTACTACACTGTTGGAGCGAGAAACACCAGCATTACTGCACTGTTGGAGCTAGAAACATCAGCATTACTACACTGTTGGAGCTAGAAACACAAGCATTACTGCACTGTTGGACCTAGAAAGAAAATAATTTTGCTGCGCTTGTGATAACATCTGCAAATCTGTGTACGCGACCAATACATGTCGATATGATCATTTGAGCCAGAGCAAGATGAATATAGCAGGACCACTCTGAAGTCATCAGGTCAGAGGGGGATGAATATAGCTGGACCACTCTGAAGTCATCAGGTCAGAGGGGGATGAATATAGCAGGACCACTCTGAAGTCATCAGGTCAGAGGGGGATAATGGTAATGACTGGACCTCTCTGAAGTCATCAGGTCAGAGGGGGATAATGGTAATGACTGGACCACTCTGAAGTCATCAGGTCAGAGGGGGATGAATATAGCTGGACCACTCTGAAGTCATCAGGTCAGAGGGGGATAATGGTAATGACTGGACCTTCTGATGATATACCTTAGTAGAAAAAAACAACTCTGTTCCTTCACCAGAAACATGTTAATGGTCTGTCACAGAGAGTGGACTCTAAAGAACTCAGCCTGATGTGGTCGTTTCTTCAGCAGGAGATGTGCAGGGTGCTCACTGTAGTTACGCTGTACTGCATTGAGGTCAATGGGGAGATGTTGCGGATGAGGAATTAGAAGCAACACAAATATGGAAATCAATTATATATATATATATACAGTGCCTTGCGAAAGTATTTGGCCCCCTTGAACTTTGCGACATCTTAGGTAGGTTCCATTGTCCCTTGAGAGTCACCCTAATAAAGTTTCGTAGTTGTAGGTAGCTAAAGAAGTCCCTGTTAGACAAGTGGTATTTCTGTTTCAGCTGATCAAAAGACATAAGAACTCCCTCCTCGTAACAATGTTCCAGAAGAGTGATCCCCTTATCAGACCATGGTCTAAAGTTACTATTCTGGAAAAATATAGGGATCAATCTATTGTTCCATAAAGGGGTTTTAGGGGAAAGAAATCCCCCTCGTCCGAACAGCTCATGCAGTTTGCACCATGCCAGGACAGAATGTATGATTAGGGTTGTCTGTGATGGTTTTATTGATTTTCTGTCCCATTTCTAAAACAATTCTGCCCCAGTGTCATCATTTACCTCAAGCTTTTCAATGTTCAACCGGAAATCAAGTATTTCTGTGGTTGTTATTGTTATTGTCTTTGTTAGACCAACAGGTTGAGGCAGCTGGAGTTGAGGGAGAGGTCTCTACTCTAGATAATATACAGGATTAATAACTGTGATTATATGAATCATTACAACTGAACTACAATGTAGATTGCTTGAATAGTAAAGTGAAAATTCTATATTGCTTGTTTTTCCCTCAGAGCAGGATAGAAAAACAGCAGTCTATTCCTTTAGGGATACTATGGTGCATGTGCCTTCAAATGTTCTGTTTTCTATCATGTGTTGGTCGTTGTTGCATGTCCTGTCATTGTAAGTCATTGATGATGCGTTCTGTGACAAAACAATTTCAGTAATACTCTACTCTCTAATAGTACTGAAGGTTAGTCTGAGGTGGCTGGTCCATCTAATAATACTGAAGGTTAGTCTGAGGTGACTGGTCCATCTAATAATACTGAAGGTTAGTCTGAGGTGACTGGTCCATCTAATAATACTGAAGGTTAGTCTGAGGTGGCTGGTCCATCTAATAATACTGAAGGTTAGTCTGAGGTGGCTGGTCCATCTAATAATACTGAAGGTTAGTCTGAGGTGGCTGGTCCATCTAATAATGAACTGAAGGCTGTTAGTCTGAAGGTTAGGTGACTGGTCCATCTAATAATACTGAAGGTTAGTCTGAGGTGGCTGGTCCATCTAATAATACTGAAGGTTAGTCTGAGGTGGCTGGTCCATCTAATAATACTGAAGGTTAGTCTGAGGTGGCTGGTCCATCTAATAATACTGAAGGTTAGTCTGAGGCGGCTGGTCCATCTAATAATACTGAAGGTTAGTCTGAGGTGACTGGACCATCTAATAATACTGAAGGTTAGTCTGAGGTGGCTGGTCCATCTAATAATACTGAAGGTTAGTCTGAGGTGGCTGGTCCATCTAATAATACTGAAGGTTAGTCTGAGGTGACTGGTCCATCTAATAATACTGAAGGTTAGTCTGAGGTGGCTGGTCCATCTAATAATACTGAAGGTTAGTCTGAGGTGGCTGGTCCATCTAATAATACTGAAGGTTAGTCTGGTCCATCTAATAATACTGAAGGTTAGTCTGACTGGTCCATCTAATAATACTGAAGGTTAGTCTTGGCTGGTCCATCTAATAATCTGAAGGTTAGTCTGAGGTGACTGGACCATCTAATAATACTGAAGGTTAGTCTGAGGTGACTGGACCATCTAATAATACTGAAGGTTAGTCTGAGGTGACTGGTCCATCTAATAATACTGAAGGTTAGTCTGAGGTGGCTGGTCCATCTAATAATACTGAAGGTTAGTCTGAGGTGACTGGTCCATCTAATAATACTGAAGGTTAGTCTGAGGCGGCTGGTCCATCTAATAATACTGAAGGTTAGTCTGAGGTGGCTGGTCCATCTAATAATACTGAAGGTTAGTCTGAGGCGGCTGGTCCATCTAATACTGAAGGTTAGTCTGTCTGAGGTGGCTGGTCCATCTAATAATACTGAAGGTTAGTCTGAGGTGGCTGGTCCATCTAATAATACTGAAGGTTAGTCTGAGGTGGCTGGTCCATCTAATAATACTGAAGGTTAGTCTGAGGTGGCTGGTCCATCTAATAATACTGAAGGTTAGTCTGAGGTGGCTGGTCCATCTAATAATACTGAAGGTTAGTCTGAGGTGGCTGGTCCATCTAATAATACTGAAGGTTAGTCTGAGGTGGCTGGTCCATCTAATAATACTGAAGGTTAGTCTGAGGTGGCTGGTCCATCTAATAATACTGAAGGTTAGTCTGAGGTGGCTGGTCCATCTAATAATACTGAAGGTTAGTCTGAGGCGGCTGGTCCATCTAATAATACTGAAGGTTAGTCTGAGGTGGCTGGTCCATCTAATAATACTGAAGGTTAGTCTGAGGTGGCTGGTCCATCTAATAATACTGAAGGTTAGTCTGAGGTGGCTGGTCCATCTAATAATACTGAAGGTTAGTCTGAGGTGGCTGGTCCATCTAATAATACTGAAGGTTAGTCTGAGGTGGCTGGTCCATCTAATAATACTGAAGGTTAGTCTGAGGTGGCTGGTCCATCTAATAATACTGAAGGTTAGTCTGAGGTGGCTGGACCATCTAATATGAAGGTTATACTGAAGGTTAGTCTGAGGCGGCTGGTCCATCTAATAATACTGAAGGTTAGTCTGAGGTGACTGGTCCATCTAATAATACTGAAGGTTAGTCTGAGGCGGCTGGTCCATCTAATAATACTGAAGGTTAGTCTGAGGTGACTGGACCATCTAATAATACTGAAGTTTAGTCTGAGGTGACTGGACCATCTAATAATACTGAAGGTTAGTCTGAGGTGGCTGGTCCATCTAATAATACTGAAGGTTAGTCTGAGGCGGCTGGTCCATCTAATAATACTGAAGGTTAGTCTGAGGTGGCTGGTCCATCTAATAATACTGAAGGTTAGTCTGAGGTGGCTGGTCCATCTAATAATACTGAAGGTTAGTCTGAGGCGGCTGGTCCATCTAATAATACTGAAGGTTAGTCTGAGGTGGCTGGTCCATCTAATAATACTGAAGGTTAGTCTGAGGTGGCTGGTCCATCTAATAATACTGAAGGTTAGTCTGAGGTGGCTGGTCCATCTAATAATACTGAAGGTTAGTCTGAGGTGGCTGGTCCATCTAATAATACTGAAGGTTAGTCTGAGGTGGCTGGTCCATCTAATAATACTGAAGGTTAGTCTGAGGTGGCTGGTCCATCTAATAATACTGAAGGTTAGTCTGAGGTGGCTGGACCATCTAATAATACTGAAGGTTAGTCTGAGGTGGCTGGACCATCTAATAATACTGAAGGTTAGTCTGAGGTGGCTGGTCCATCTAATAATACTGAAGGTTAGTCTGAGGTGGCTGGTCCATCTAATAATACTGAAGGTTAGTCTGAGGTGGCTGGTCCATCTAATAATACTGAAGGTTAGTCTGAGGCGGCTGGTCCATCTAATAATTGAAGGTTAGTCTGAGGTGGCTGGTCCATCTAATAATACTGAAGGTTAGTCTGAGGTGGCTGGTCCATCTAATAATACTGAAGGTTAGTCTGAGGTGGCTGGTCCATCTAATAATACTGAAGGTTAGTCTGAGGCGGCTGGTCCATCTAATAATACTGAAGGTTAGTCTGAGGTGGCTGGTCCATCTAATAATACTGAAGGTTAGTCTGAGGTGGCTGGACCATCTAATAATACTGAAGGTTAGTCTGAGGTGGCTGGACCATCTAATAATACTGAAGGTTAGTCTGAGGTGGCTGGTCCATCTAATAATACTGAAGGTTAGTCTGAGGTGACTGGTCCATCTAATAATACTGAAGGTTAGTCTGAGGTGGCTGGACCATATAATTTGACTTTGTGTGGGGATGTCCCAAGTACCAAGGCATGCAGGAGAGGGGGAAATGAAATGTTTATGCTGGGAGTTGGAGCCTATATGAGAGACAAAATAAAGAGGTCAACATTTTGCATTTCCCTAAGGGTGTCGGCCTTTCTCTTTGACACACTGTATTGGACCAAACATAGGACAGGACAACAGCGTATAGAATCAGACCGAGTATGTTGTGGACCCATTTCACTGTAGGAGTAGACAGTGAGTTAGAAAGCAGTCAGTCAAAACACTGGCTAGAGACAAAGATAAGGGCCTGTATTCAATCCCAGGGGCGTTGTAGAACGCTTGACATTTAAAGGTTATTTCAGATTGAGTTTACCGTTGTCATCTCTACGAACGAGAGAACATTGCCAACCTCTTAAGGATCTGCCCTTTTTCAATTTTCATTAAAATGACATACCCAAATCTAACTGCCTGTAACTCAGGCCCTGAATAAGGATATGCATATTCTTGGTACTTTCTGAAAGGAAACACTTTGACGTTTGTGGAAAGGTGAAAGAAATGTAGGCAAATATAACACAAAAGATCTGATAAAATATAATACAAAGAAAAAAAACTGTTCTTTAGTGTTTTGTATCTTTGAATTGCAAGAGAAAGGCCACATTGTATTATTCCAGCCCGGCTGCAATTTAGATTTTTGCCACTAGATGGCAGCAGTATATGTGCAACGTTTTAGACTGATCCAATAAACCATTGCATTTCTGTTCAGAATTTTGAATGAAGACTGCCCTAATGTGCCTAATTTGTTTATTAATAACTTTTCATGTTCAAAATTGTGCACTCTCCTCAAACAATATCATGGTGTTCTTTCACTGTAATAGCTACTGTAAATTGGACAGTGCAGTTAGATTTAACACGAATTTAAGCTTTCTACCAATATCAGATGTGTCTATGTCCTGGGAAATGTTCTTGTTACTTACATCCTCATGCTAATCACATTAGCCCATGTTAGCTCAACCGTCCTGTTGAAGGGTCCCTCTCAAGCACAGGAAGTAAGAACTTGATCTCGGTGGTCTGTTGCATTCCTGCATGCTGATGGCTCTGTGGAACTGTCCCTGGCGCTGAAGCCAACTCATCTAAGGTCATTGGCTGTATGTGGAACTGTCCCTTGTGCTGCGTTGAAGGTCATTGGCTGTATGTGGAACTGTCCCTGGTGCTGAATCCAACTCGTTGAAGGTCATTGGCTGTATGTGGAACTGTCCCTGCTGAAGCCAACTCGTTGAAGGTCATTGGCTGTATGTGGAACTGTCCCTGGCGCTGAATCCAACTCGTTGAAGGTCATTGGCTGTATGTGGAACTGTCCCTGGTGCTGAATCCAACGTTGAAGGTCATTGGCGTTGAAGGTCATTGGCTGTATGTGGAACTGTCCCTGGTGCTGAAGCCAACTCATCCAAGGTCATTGGCTGTAAGTGGAACTGTCCCTGGTGCTGAAACCAACTCATCCAAGGTCATTGGCTGTAAGTGGAACTGTCCCTTGCGCTGAAGCCAACGCGTTGAAGGTCATTGGCTGTAAGTGGAACTGTCCCTGGTGCTGAATCCAACTCGTTGAAGGTCATTGGCTGTATGTGGAACTGTCCCTGGTGCTGAATCCAACTCGTTGAAGGTCATTGGCTGTATGTGGAACTGTCCTAGGTGCTGAAACCAACTCATCCAAGGTCATTGGCTGTATGTGGAACTGTCCCTGGCGCTGAAGCCAACTCGTTCAAGGTCATTGGCTGTATGTGGAACTGTCCCTGGTGCTGAAACCAACTCGTTCAAGGTCATTGGCTGTATGTGGAACTGTCCCTGGTGCTGAAACCAACTCGTTCAAGGTCATTGGCTGTATGTGGAACTGTCCCTGGTGCTGAAACCAACTCGTTCAAGGTCATTGGAGCCAGGAAACTCAATGGAAAGGGAGATTGAAGATGTAACAAGTATGCAGGGAGTTACATTCTTTCTACCATTGTCAATCATGTCTGCCAAGAAAATATAAACAGTGTGAGCAGGAGAAATAGAGATACATATATAGAGATTTACAGCCAAGACTGTGTAGACTTCAGGTGAAATTAGGGTAGAGTGCTTGATCCAGGCCAAAAGGCAGATGACTGCAATGGGTCTGAGTCATGGATAATCAGTACAGTAGAAAATCCATGGCCTTATCAGTGCAGAGAGAGAGAGGAGGAACAGCTAGGGGGGTAGACTTTCGGAAGAGGTTAGGAGTGTGTGTGTGGGGGGGGGTGACACAGAAGATAAGCTGGTAATCGTGGTGCTCAGATGAGTGTCTAACTCTCTCTTAGCTCTCCCTGCTGCATAATTATTGCATCTGAAGAAATACAAAGCTGAGGGAAATGAAAACATATTCCTATTTTATCATAGAAGAGTAAACCTTTAACTGCTAAACTCTGCCAAGGTTTAATAGATTCAAAGTGCTTTTATCATGCATTCTAAAAGTTCTATCTATTATTTATGAAATATTGTTATCATGAAGTGTGTGTGTGTGTGTGTGTGTGTGTGTGTGTGTGTGTGTGTGTGTGTGTGTGTGTGTGTGTGTGTGTGTGTGTGTGTGTGTGTGTGTGTGTGTGTGTGTGTGTGTGTGTGTGTGTGTGTGTGTGTGTGTGTGTGTGTGTGTGTGTACCCACAGTCCAAGGCCATAGCAGCTTGATAAATCTGTCTCCAGATGTGTGAAGCTTCTCTCTGACAGTGAAGAATGCTGGGTCTCCCCCTACTTCATCCTGGGGAGGCAGCTCTGACAGAGTCTCTGACACAGACACCTCTCCTAGAAGGGAGGTGGAGAAGGTCTGGGCGTAATTAGAATGAATGTGGAATGTGGAATAGGGAAATGAGTCATCACAACTCAGATCAGTTCTTCATTTCAATGTTATGCTTCAGTCGTCGAATTTCATGGGCTATAATGCGTGGAGTAGACATCCATTCAATACTGCTTGTACTGTCGGAGATGTGCCATTTCTTTGCTCTCCAATTTACATGCAGAGAGAGAGAGAGAGGAGGGAGAGCAAGAGATGGGGACTGGAGGAGAGGGAAGACGGAAACTAGAAAAAGAGAGTTAGTCAAAACAGGAGGCAAAGCATTTCATACAGAGGGATTTTAAAACAAGCCTGCTGATATAATATTGGGGGTTGGCTTTGTATCTGCTAGGGGGTCAGAAGAAACCAAGTACAAGTCCCCAACTCATCAGCATTCCTACAACAGTATTAGAATGGGGTTCGTCAACAGGAGGTTCCACATGTTTCTGCCCCTGCTTGTTTCCAGGAGTTCTCTCAGGACACAGAGGACTTTCTTTCCATACTCTTACTCTGGCTGTTATTTTTGAAGATATGCTTTTTTCTTAACTGGGGAGTCGCATTGAGATATATCTTTACTGAATGAGATCTAACCAAGCAGCATGCATGAATGAATGAATGAATGAATGAATGAATGAATGAATTCATTCATTCATTCATTCGTTCATTCATTCATTCATTCATTCATTCATTCATTCATTCGTTCGTTCGTTCATTCATTCATTCATTCATTCATTCGTTCATTCATTCATTCATTCATTAATAACATGTTATTTCCGGGTCAAATCGCTAGGTGGTAACCCATTCCTTATGGGATTAATTGACACATTAACAAACAGTACAATGATTCACTGTGATAATTCAATGAGAATTCTTCTTCTGGTGTTCTCTGCAGTGGGCATCCCAAACTGTGAAAAAACTAAAGGTAAAAACCAATACATGATGGTAAATAAGGTTATCCAAACGATAATTACATCTCTATAGCGGTAAAAACATCTATACATACATACAGTGCATTCGGTAAGTATTCGGTCTCCTTGACTTTTTCCACATTTTGTTACATTACAGCCTTATTCTAAAACAGATGTATTTTTAAATGTCATGAATCTACACACAACACCCCATAATGATAAAGCAAAAACAGGTTTTTGGAAGTGTTTGTAAATGTATAAAAACATGTAAACTCAAATATCACATTTACATATATATTCAAACCCTTTACTCAGCACTTTGTTGAAGCACCTTTGGCAGCGATTACAGCCTCAAGCCTTCTTGGGTATGACGCTACGAGTTTGGCACATCTGTATTTGGGGAGTTTCTCCCATTCTTCTCTGCAGATCCTCTCAAGCTCTGTCAGGTTGGATGGGGAGCATCGCTGCACATCTATTTTCAGGTCTCTCCAGAGATGTTCGATCGGGTTCAAGTCCGGGCTCTGCCTGGGCCACTCAAGGACATTTAGAGACTTGTCCTGAAGCAACTCCTTCGCTGTCTTGACTGTGTGCTTAGGGTTGTTGTCCTGTTGGAAGGTGGACCTTTGCCCCAGTCTGAGGTCCTGAGCGCTGCTGAAAAACATGCCCACAGCATGATGCTGTCACCACCATGCTTCACACGTGCCATCACCAAAGAGTTCAATCTTGGTTTCAACAGACCAGAGAATCTGAGAGAGAGAGAATCTGAGAGAGAGAGAGAGAGAGAATCTGAGAGAGAGAGAGAGAGAGAGAGAGAGAGAGAGAGAGAGAGAGAGAGAGAGAGAGAGAGAGAGAGAGAGAGAGAGAGAGAGAGAGAGAGAGAGAGAGAGAGAGAGAGAGAGAGAGATAGAGAGAGAGAGTAATGAGGGTAATGAAAGAGAGAATCTGAGGGAGAGAGAATCTGAGCGAGAGAGAGAGAGAGAGAGATTTAGAGGGTAATGAAAGAGAGAATCTGAGGGAGAGAGAATCTGAGAGAGAGAGAGAGAGAGAGAGAGAGAGAGATAGTTAGAGGGTAATGAAAGAGAGAATCTGAGGGAGAGAGAATCTGAGAGAGAGAGAGAGAGAGAGAGAGAGAGAGATTTAGAGGGTAATGAAAGAGAGAATCTGAGGGAGAGAGAATCTGAGCGAGAGAGAGAGAGAGAGATAGTTAGAGGGTAATGAAAGAGAGAATCTGAGGAGAGAATCTGAGAGAGAGAGAGAGAGAGAGAGAGAGAGAAAGAGAGAGAGAGAGATTTAGAGGGTAATGAAAGAGAGAATCTGAGGGAGAGAGAATCTGAGAGAGAGAGAGAGAGAGAGAGAGAGATTTAGAGGGTAATGAAAGAGACGTTAATGCATCAACCAGTTATGTCAAGACGGTGTCTACAAAGCAATACCACGCAGATATTCTACTCACCCCCTGAACAGGACTTAAAAGGCTTTTATGTCCGCTTCATGTCATGCTGCATAAAAGCAATCTGTGTTTGTGCGATGGTGAGTGTGTACACCTACATGTGTGAGCAGGGGCATAGTGGGACAAACATTCAGCCCTAGAATCTTAGCCACACCAGCCCACACACACTCACAGCCCACACACTACATACACACAGGGGCAGTAACACTACTGACACATACCATAGGCAGTACAGACGTGGCCAAACGTTTTGAGAATTACACAAATGTTACAGTTCATATAAGGAAATCAGTCAATTTAAATAAATAAATCAGGCCCTTATCTGTGGATTTCACATGACTGGGTATACAGATATGCATCTGTTGATCACAGATACCTTGACCAAAAAGTTAGTGCCGTGGATCAGCCAACAAGAAAACCGGGCTGTTGACCACTAATCAGCCAAATTAATGGAGATCAGCCAAACAATGGAGAAAAGAGAGAGAGAGAGAGAGAGAGAGAGAGAGAGACAGACAGACAGACAGACAGAGACAGAGACAGACAGACAGACAGACAGACAGACAGACAGACAGACAGACAGACAGACAGACAGACAGACAGAGAGAGAGAGAGAGAGAGAGAGAGAGAGAGAGAGAGAGACAGACAGACAGACAGACAGACAGACAGACAGACAGACAGACAGACAGACAGACAGACAGACAGACACAGAGAGAGAGACAGAGAGACATCTGGAACTGCTACTGTACTTCTTCAAAGTCAAGCATGAAACATCCTCTTCATTTTTAATTTCAGACTCTGAGATATTAGTAATTGAGGGAGTCATATTACAGTGAAATAGAGGAGGTGTGAGCAAAAGTACTCCATGGGAAATCCAAGAGAACATGCTTCAATTTTCAGTAAAACGTGTCATATTATGATAAAATGTAAAATTATCCACGTATTTAGGACCTTGAGAAAGTAGACTGATTCTGTGAAGAGCAGAGACGGTGATATGACAGGACTTCACCACTCTCCTGGAATCTACGTTCTGATATTCTGGAGAGATTCTTTCAACCTATAATCCATTTCATTGATCTGTAAACATCACATCCAGATAAACAACACAGCCCTAGAGCATATTACAGCAGACAAACTGTCATCAAGCGGGAGTAGACAGTCTGTATCCGCTTACTTGTGGAACTGTGGTAGGCGACAAAAGCTATTTCTGTGTCTTCTTAACAACTTACACCCCAACTTTAAAAATATCCACAAGAAAATTGGCCTCATCTTGAAAGGAACCTAAAAATAAAACATCTACTTGTTTATTTTCCAGGTCCGTATACAGCACCTACTTCCTGCTTAATGAGGATGGAGAAAACAAGGCAGTTGTGATGTCATAGGGTTCGGCTCTGAGACGGCTTCATCTGCTCTGGAAATAGGCCTTTCTTCACATAAGCTTCTTCTAGAGAAATACTAAAAGGGGCTGTGACCTGTGACAATGGTGGATGTTACTTTGCCTCTGATAGCAGAGCTGGGACTGTGGTTTATGAGGACGTGCCTTCATTAGTGTGTATGAGAGAGAGAGAGAGAGAGAGAGAGAGAGAGAGAGAGAGAGAGAGAGAGAGAGAGAGAGAGAGAGAGAGAGAGAGAGAGAGAGAGAGAGAGAGAGAGAGAGAGAGAGACAGAGAGAGACAGACAGAGAGACAGAGAGACAGAGGGAGAGGGAGAGGGAGAGAGACAGACAGAGACAGAGAGACAGAGAGACAGAGAGAGAAGAGAGACAGAGAGACAGAGAGACAGAGAGAGAGAGAGAGAGAGAGACAGTCCAGATAAGACAGAGATCTGAGACAGAGAGACAGTTAGAGAGTGCTGGGAGAGAGCGAGAGAGAGAAACAGAGAGACAGAGAGAGAGAGAGACAGAGAGAGAGAGAGAGAGAGAGAGAGAGAGAGAGAGAGAGAGAGAGAGAGAGCAGTCCATATTAAATAAGATTTGTTGTGATCTGAGACACTTTTATAGGGTTACCGTAGAGTGCTGGGCTGGGCAGCGTCTCCACAATCATGAGAGCAGTGTTCACCATGCTCATCACTCTGACAAAACATTGAGTCTGCCTCATTACCGTAGAGCTCTGAGCAGCAACAAACCAACAGGCAGAGTGACAGACCACCCATGGGTCATATCCTTCTGTCCAATCACACCCTGTCAGGCCCTGTCTGAGATACAAAGACATGATTTGACATCTAAAATCCACTAAAACAGGGTGGTTAGTGTGACTGATTTACTAGCATTGCTTCAATTGAACCACATTTTAATGAGCTGAAAATCCTGTGATAGACTGTTCTTTGTTTCCATCTTTCATCCCCCGAAGACATTGACTCTCAGTACGTCTCATGACCATTCATGAGAGCACAGTGTTCACCTTGCTCATCACTCTGTCAGCATCTTTCATCCCCCTAAGACATTGACTCTCAGTACGTCTCATGACCATTCATGAGAGCACAGTGTTCACCTTGCTCATCACTCTGTCAGCATCTTTCATCCCCCTAAGACATTGACTCTCAGTACGTCTCATGACCATTCATGAGAGCAGTGTTCACCTTGCTCATCACTCTGTCAGATCTCAGCCATCAACCATCAACCCCTTTGCAAAACATTTCAAATTACAATTTTCCACAAACATCTTTCATGCCCCCGACCTGAGATGATGACTCCTTGCTGTCCCCAGTCCACCTGACTGTGCTGCTGCTCCAGACTGTTCTGCCTTGTTATTATTCGACCATGCTGGTCATTTATCATTTGAACACCATTCATCTCCACCCGGCACAGCCAGAAGAGAGCCACCCCACACCCTGGTTCCTCTCTGTTTCTTCAGCCTTTCTTTTCCTAGCCACCGTGCTTCTACACCTGCATTGCTTGCTGTTTGGGGTTTTAGGCTGGGTTTCTGTACAGCACTTTGAGATATCGACTGATGTACGAAGGGCTATATAAATAAAATTTGATTTGATTTGACCTCAGGGTAGTTGAAAGGAAATGCTGACACAAAACATCCTTTCCATTCACATAAAGCCAAAAGTATCCATCAAAACTGGTGAGCAACTTCTAGCTCTCCAGGAAAACTAGACTAGAACACAAGACAATGGAAAGGGGAGACTGTGAAAGGCAACCGCAACGACACAACATATGAACACTTGCTATTTACGTTCATACAGCCGTTAACTACCTCTTCTCTGACCATATGAATGTTGCAGTTAGCTAAACAGCAGAATCTCAGTTCACACTGTACTTCCAGTAATGTTATGTGCTTTAATCACTGTTCTCCAGCCCCATTAAATGTTTTCATTGTGTGAAATACACTTACCGTAGAGTGCTGGGCTGGGCAGCGTCTCCACAATGACAAAACATTTACCACATATAGACCCCCTTACCACATATAGACCCCCTTACCACATATAGACCACCTTACCACATATAGACCCCCTTACCACATATAGACCTCCTTACCACATATAGACCCCCTTACCACATATAGACCCCCTTATCACATATATATATTGCCTTTACTTAACCAGGCGAGTCAGTTAAGAACAAATTCTTATTTTCAATGACGGCCTGGGAACAGTGGGTTAACTGCCTGTTCAGGGGCAGAACGACAGATTTGCACCTTGTCAGCTCGGGGGTTTGAACTTGCAACCTTCCGGTTACTAGTCCAACACTCTAACCACTAGGCTACACATATAGACCCCTCTCCTTGTGGGGAATTACTGAGGTGTACAGTGTTACCATATAGACCCCTCTCCTAGTGGGGAATTACTGAGATGTACAGTGTTATCATATATAGACCCCTCTCCTAGTGAGGAATTACTGAGATGTAGTTACCATATAGACCCCTCCCCTAGTGAGGAATTACTGAGATTATGTTACCATATAGACCCCTCTCCTAGTGGGGAATTACTGAGATGTACAGTGTTATCATATATAGACCCCTCTCCTAGTGAGGAATTACTGAGATGTAGTTACCATATAGACCCCTCCCCTAGTGAGGAATTACTGAGATGTAGTTACCATATAGACCCCTCTCCTAGTGATGAATTACTGAGATGTAGTTACCATATAGACCCCTCTCCTAGTGAGGAATTACTGAGATGTAGTTACCATATAGACCCCTCTCCTAGTGAGGAATTACTGAGATGTAGTTACCATATAGACCCCTCTCCTAGTGATGAATTACTGAGATGTAGTTACCATATAGACCCCTCTCCTAGTGAGGAATTACTGAGATGTAGTTACCATATAGACCCCTCTCCTAGTGAGGAATTACTGAGATGTAGTTACCATATAGACCCCTCTCCTAGTGAGGAATTACTGAGATGTAGTTACCATATAGACCCCTCTCCTAGTAGAATTACTGAGGTGTAGTTACCATATAGACCCCTCTCCTAGTGAGGAATTACTGAGATGTAGTTACCATATAGACCCCTCTCCTAGTGAGGAATTACTGAGATTACTAGTGCAAATTACTGAGGTGTAGTTACCATATAGACCCCTCTCCTAGTGAGGAATTACTGAGATGTAGTTACCATATAGACCCCTCTCCTAGTGATGAATTACTGAGATGTAGTTACCATATATGGACCCCTCTCCTAGTGAGGAATTACTGGTGTGTTACAGAATATAGACCCTCTACAACAGTGGGAATTACTGAGATGTCAGTTACCATATGGACCCCTCTCCTAGTGAGGAATTACTGAGTGTAGTTACAACATATAGACCCCTCTCCTAGTGAGGAATTACTGAGATGTATTTACCATATGGACCCCTCTCCTAGTGATGAATTACTGAGATGTAGTTACAACATATAGACCCCTCTCCTAGTGAGGAATTACTGATGTAGTTACACATATAGACCCCTCTCTAGTGAGGAATTACTGAGATGTAGTTACAATATAGATCTCTCCTAGTGAGGAATTACTGAGCCTAGTTACCATATAGACCCCTCTCCTGTGAGGAATTACAGAGGTGTAGTTACCATATGAAGACCCCTCTACCTGTGTGAATTACTGAGGTGTAGTTACCATATAGACCCTCTCCTAGTGAGGAATTACTGAGGTGTAGTTACCATAGACCCTCTCAACTAGTGATGAATTACTGAGATGTAGTTACCATATAGACCCCTCTCCTAGTGAGGAATTACTGAGGTGTAGTTACCATATAGACCCCTCTCCTAGTGATGAATTACTGAGATGTAGTTACCATATGGACCCCTCTCCTAGTGATGAATTACTGAGATGTAGTTACCATATAGACCCCTCTCCTAGTGAGGAATTACTGAGATGTACAGTGTTATTGATCTTTCCTCACCCGATTCCCTCTCTCCTCCCCTTCCTTCCTCATGCTAATCTCTATCCATCGCTGATGTGTCCCTGTCCTTGCTGTCTGCGCTCCATAATCAGGACCTATTCTTAGGTGATTCAGTGGGGTTTTCTCTAAGGTCTCATCTGATTGACAGCCGTGATTTGCAATGAGCACAATGTACATTCAAGTGGTTTCAAGTGGTTTCACAATGTACATTCAAGTGGTTTCACAATGTACATTCAAGTGGTTTCACAATGTACATTCAAGTCTCTTTGCTCTTAGCTTTGGTAGAAGGACATTGTGAAAATGGCAATGATATGAAATGCCATGGTTTCATATGGAAACAGTCCCATCAAAGGACCCAACTAACGAGACTGGGCCAGTCAATAAGTGAGCAAATAAGTGAGGTGGTGGGCGTGTCTCAGTCCAAATGAGGTTCAAGTGAGGGGTGGGGGGAATACAACATGGATCTGAATGGACAGAATGTTAGAAATACAACATGGAACTGAATGGACAGAATGTCAGAAATACAACATGGATCTGAATGGACAGAGTGTCAGAAATACAACATGGATCTGAATGGACAGAATGTCAGAAATACAACATGGAACTGAATGGACAGAATGTCAGAAATACAACATGGATCTGAATGGACAGAATGTCAGAAATACAACATGGAACTGAATGGACAGAATGTCAGAAATACAACATGGATCTGAATGGACAGAGTGTCAGAAATACAACATGGATCTGAATGGACAGAATGTCAGAAATACAACATGGATCTGAATGGACAGAGTGTCAGAAATACAACATGGATCTGAATGGACAGAGTGTCAGAAATACAACATGGAACTGAATGGACAGAATGTCAGAAATACAACATGGATCTGAATGGACAGAATGTCAGAAATACAACATGGAACTGAATGGACAGAATGTCAGAAATACAACATGGATCTGAATGGACAGAATGTCAGAAATACAACATGGATCTGAATGGACAGAATGTCAGAAATACAACATGGAACTGAATGGACAGAATGTCAGAAATACAACATGGATCTGAATGGACAGAATGTCAGAAATACAACATGGATCTGAATGGACAGAATGTCAGAAATACAACATGGTACTGAATGGACAGAATGTCAGATATACAACATGGATCTGAATGGACAGAGTGTCAGAAATACAACATGGATCTGAATGGACAGAGTGTCAGAAATACAACATGGATCTGAATGGACAGAGTGTCAGAAATACAACATGGATCTGAATGGACAGAGTGTCAGAAATACAACATGGATCTGAATGGACAGAATGTCAGAAATACAACATGGATCTGAATGGACAGAATGTTAGAAATACAACATGGAACTGAATGGACAGAATGTCAGAAATACAACATGGATCTGAATGGACAGAGTGTCAGAAATACAACATGGATCTGAATGGACAGAATGTCAGAAATACAACATGGATCTGAATGGACAGAATGTCAGAAATACAACATGGATCTGAATGGACAGAATGTCAGAAATACAACATGGATCTGAATGGACAGAATGTTAGAAATACAACATGGAACTGAATGGACAGAATGTCAGAAATACAACATGGAACTGAATGGACAGAATGTTAGAAATACAACATGGTACTGAATGGACAGAATGTTAGAAATGCAACATGGAACTGAATGGACAGAATGTTAGAAATACAACATGGAACTGAATGGACAGAATGTTAGAAATACAACATGGAACTGAATGGACAGAATGTTAGAAATACAACATGGTACTGAATGGACAGAATGTTAGAAATACAACATGGAACTGAATGGACAGAATGTTAGAAATACAACATGGTACTGAATGGACAGAATGTTAGAAATACAACATGGTACTGAATGGACAGAATGTTAGAAATACAACATGGTACTGAATGGACAGAATGTTAGAAATACAACATGGTACTGAATGGACAGAATGTTAGAAATGCAACATGGTACTGCCATAGTTTTCTGATTCTGAAGAAGTTGTCTCTCTCTATATAGCGTCTGCATCCTTATTGTGAAAAGCTGTTTCACTGTGAATGAGTCAGATATGTGAGAGAGAACTAAAAACATCATTATTCAAAATATTTTCAAAAGCCTCTTGGCATCAGAGCAGTACCCCCAAACACCCACAGATGAGGTCAGCACAAAGTAGGAAGACTTCTGTAGAGGTTCAGGACATGTTCCATAATAACATCACTGTAGAGGTTCAGGACATGTTTCATAATAACATCACTGTAGAGGTTCAGGACATGTTCCATAATAACATCACTGTAGAGGTTCAGGACATGTTTCATAATATCACTGTAGAGGTTCAGGACATGTTTCATAATGCCATCACTGTAGAGGTTCAGGACATGTTTCATAATAATATCACTGTCGAGGTTCAGGACATGTTTCATAATGACATCACTGTAGAGGTTCAGGACATGTTTCATGGACATCACTCACTAAGGTTCAGGACATGTTCAGATATTTCACTGTAGAATCAGGACATGTTTCAATAGAGGTTCAGGACATGTTCCATAATAACATCACTGTAGAGGTTCAGGACATGTTTCATAATAACATCACTGTAGAGAGTTCAGGGACTGTAGAGGTTCAGGACATGTTCCATAATAACACTGTAGAGGTTCAGGACATGTTTCATAATCTCATCACTGTAGAGGTTCAGGACATGTTTCATAAGACATCACTGTAGAGGTTCAGGACATGTTTCATAATATCACTGTAGAGGTTCAGGACATGTTCATAATAATCACTGTAGAGGTTCAGGACATGTTCATAACATCTGGGTTCACTGTTTCATAATCTCATCAATGGTTCAGGACATGTTCCATAAAATCACTGTAGAGGTTCAGGACATGTTTCATAATCTCAACACTGGAGACATGTTCAGGACATGTTCCATAATAACATCACTGTACAACATGGATCTGAATGGACAGAATGTTAGAAATACAACATGGTACTGAATGGACAGAATGTTAGAAATACAACATGGTACTGAATGGACAGAATGTCAGAAATACAACATGGTACTGCCATAGTTTTCTGATTCTGAAGAA